>NC_056731.1:623557479-623669979 GCF_019279795.1 Protopterus annectens | reverse complement strand
GAGTATAGCTGGAGTTTTTTTAGATGGTCAGCATAGGGCATCTGCTTTAGGCCTGTGATTCTTTTAGTGAGGTATTTATTTATTTATTTATTTTACATTTGTTGACCGGGAGAGTCCGTCTGGGTGAATAAAACAAGAACAACATTGACAGGTACAGTGTCGGTTTTACGTAGAATTTAACAGAAATATCTAGAGACAATAAAGAAAGTACAATATACAAAGGAGAAAGTTATTAAAACATAGTAACGTCATATATATATATATATATATATATATATATATATATATATATATATATTTTTTTTTTTTTTCCCCCTGTGGCCTTTCCAGCTGTTGCAGATGTCTTGTGAGGTACATACCAACTGGGGCATTGTACTCTATAATGAGTCTAATGAGGGATGAGTACAGTTGGACAATGACCTCCTTTTTTCTGGATGAAAACCCTTAGTGATGAGGTGTGTCACATAGAAGGATTTCCTGACTGTTGTGGTGTTGTGATTATTGAAGGTAAAACCACGGTCCACCTGTGTCCCTAAGTCTCTCATCACACTTTCAGTGTTTAGTGTACTGCCACCTATGTGGTAATTCTTGGGTACATGTTTATTTCCCAAAGGGGATAACTATACATTTCTTGGCATTAAGCTTGAGCCCATGGCTCTGGCACCAAGCATCTGTTTCTGTAAGGCCCTTTTGTAGAATATCCACATCATTTGGGGATTCAATAATGGCTCCCAGTTTGCAGTCATCTGCGAACTTTGTTAGCCAGAGTCCCTTAGTGTTGGCCTGTACTTCAGAGAAGTAGATGCCTAACAAGAGCGGTCCCAGGACTGAACTCTGAGGTACTCCACTTGTCACTTGTCTGGAGCTGGATTTGGAGTCGGCCACTTTTACAGTCTGGTTTCTGTCAGCAAACCTGTTGGCAATCCATCGAGTGACGTAGGGATTTATGCCCAGCTTAGTAAGTTTATCTATGATTCCAGGGTGTGGGATGGTGTCGAAGGCCTTGGTGAGGTCCAGATAGGCTGTGTGGACCACCTTACCCACATCCACAGCTCTGGAGACTGATTCTGATTACTATCTATCTCTGTTCCTAGGTCCCTCACCACTAGAGCTGCTTTTAGGGGTGTGTTATCAATATTATAATTTGCAGGGATATCTGAGTTACCAAAGGTTATGATTATGCATTTTTTAGCATTTAGTCTCAGACTATGGTTTTGGCACCAGTTGTTTGTCATTTTTAGGCCTGTTTGTAGGATTTCAACATAATTTGGGGATTCAGTGTTTGCTCCCAGCTTACAGTCATCAGAGAACTTGGTGAACCAGAGGCTCTGAGTATTGGCCTTCACTTCAGAGAAGGATATACCAGACAGGAGGGGTCCCAACACTGAGTACTGAGTGACACTGCTAGTAACAGGTTTCTTATCGGAAGTGGATTCACCTATCTGGACAACATGTGTCCTGTCAGTGAGCCAGTTGGCTATCCATCTGATAATGTAGTGGTTTATGCCTAACTCAGTAAGTTTATCTATGATCCCCAGGTGGGGAATTGTGTTGAAAGCTTTGTCTAGGACTAGATAAGTGGTGTGTACTGTTTTACTCTTATCCATGGCCCTAGAAACTGTATTGAAGAAGTCCACCAGATTAAGCAGGCAACACCTCCCTTTGACAAAGCAAAATTGGGTCTGGTCCCATTTTTGTAGAGTTCCTATGCCATTATTTATCAGGTCCATGATAATTCTCTCCATCGCCTTTAAGATAACGCTGTTCAAAATTATGGGTCTGTAGTTCCTTGGGTCAGTTGATGGGCCCCTCTTGTGCAGAGAGATGACTGTTGCAGTCCTCCATTCCTCTGGGACAAAACCCATCCAGAGGTTGTGGTTAAAGAGGGTTTTTAGTGGTCCTTATAGATTCAGTTTTAAGCTATTTAAGAAGCATTCTTGAATGTTGTCTGGACCCGTGGAGGCTGTATCCTTGGCTTTAGCAAGTGCAGTATGGACCTGTTCCCTCATAATGACCAATTGGGGGATGGTTGAGGGTATTTCTTTTGGTTTGGTAGGAGGTTATGGGGGGGGGAGTTTGAACTGAACTTGTCAGCATAGTTTCAGGCTGGGTGTAAGTATTGCTATTGATGATTAACTCGGCACATCGCTGAGCATTTCCCCTGTGGTTAAGAATATAATTATAAAAATCGTTATTGTTATCTTTCAGCTGGGAGGCTATCTTTGCCTCATAGTTTGCTTTGGCAAATTTGACCAGCTCTCTTATTTGTTTGATTAGACTGGTTAGTGTCTTTTTGCACTGTTTTGTCTGTTTCTTCTTGGATTTGGAGAGTTTTTTTTCCTGTTGTTGGGTAGCCTATTATGCTAGGGGTCCACCAAGGTGGTTTATTTTTGCCAGTAATCACATGTTTGACTCAGACACGTACTGCCTCCTCTATGTAGCTATAAATATGGTTGTACAGTGCTTTTGTGTACAGTTCAGAGTATGCCTCGGTGTCATCTGGATTTGGAGGAGCTTGGAAGTTTAATAAACTGTCTCTTAGTTTGATGTAATTGGTCATAGCAAAGTTCATAACAGGTTTGGAGTTTGATGGGGGGTTTTAGATTAGTTTTAATACTAAAGTAGATCTTACCAGGAAGGAGTTAAACCACAGGATGGAGCAGCATCTCCCCATGTTCGTGAGTACTTGGTCTAGGTCCAGGACATTTGTACCTCAGTTCTTGCAAGGGAACTTCCCACATGGTTATCTGATTGGTAAGTGCATACACATGCTTGATGGACAGGCTTATATAGGTATCACGCAGGTAAGGAGCACACCACATGTAATATATTACTTCTTGCATGTTGTATGCAGTGCTGGACATGACAGAACCCTGGTTTATGACCCTAATATGCAACCCCAGACCATGCAAGAAATGTCCAGTAAGACAGCCAAAGCAGAAGTGTATAACATGAGGACCATGCATATAGACTACCAAAGGGATGTTTCCAAAATTTAGGCACATAAGAAGGGGAACAGCAATATAGTCAAGACATATGTAGCAAGATATTTCTTGTGTGTGCTACTCTGCACAACATGGCATTGCAGAAACAGATAGAAACATTGATGAACATCTTGGCAGGGCCTTCCATTCCAATTAAAGCAGAAGTACAGGGAAGAGAGCCGGGGGGAATATGCAGCAGAAGTACCACAGCAGAGGCAGAGGTAGGTGCAATACCATGCAACACTGCAATGAAATGGAGATATGTATTATAACACAGGCAAAATAGAACAAAATGATGCATTTGGTATCTCACCCAAAATATGCAGGGCAGTGCAAGAACTGGCCTCACTGTGCATCAGACGTCACCCTACCCACACAAGTTAGGAGATGGACAAGACTCAGTCATCATCACTCAAATAGGTGAACCTACATAATGACAGATGACCACAACACTGTAATATGGGACAGGGTCCCTGGAGATGAATCTGGTAGGAACAAAGGCTAGGAGTTGTAGAGCGACATAAATCACTTCCTAAGTGCTGAGATCATGCTGCCATGACATGACATGACTTTTGCAAATGCTTGCTGTGTTAGCTTGTGACAGCAGGATTCAATGAGGCTTTTTGCAGGGAAATTACATAAATATGTCACCATATCTGTGCACCCAGACACCGTGTCCCATTTGTTGAAACTGATCAATGGTGTCACCCATGAGCAAGGAAAGTGTGGCAGTCTGCGAGCTCACAAGCAACAGAGAAGGTGTCCATCTGCAAGAACACATGTCCAGCCTTTTGAGGTATTTCAGCTGATGAACTGGTGGGAAAGCACCAGCCATGACCTGGGAGATAGCCACAACTGGTTCTGGTAGGCTGTTTGTCCACAGACCATATTGATGTGGTGATATCAATGTTCTGTGTAGTTTAAGTTTTGTGGCCTTTGCCTAATTACCTCATATCTGGACCCTCCATTGGGCCAAGGACTTCATGGTCTGCACAGACTGACAGGATGTCAGTTGTGGTGTGTCTTGTGGGACTCCCATGGAGGAAACATTTGTCATTAGTGACCCCAGTACCACTATTTCCTCCTGGTCCAACTCACTATGTAGTAGATGCATGTAAATCTTCAAGCCATGGACCACACTCAATAATTCAACAATGCAGTGGGTAGCAGTCATCTGTGTCTGGATAACTAGCTTGTACATCCACTGGTTAATTGTGAGATTCATAAACATATCAGAGATGGTTCAGAAGTGATGGTGGTACTGCAGCTCCTGCACCAACCCCCTATGGTGGGTATACGCATCTTAGAGGATAGGTACAGCAACCCCTGCACCTATCCCCTGTGGAGGGTATATGCATCTTAGAGGTGGTATGCGGGTCAAATGCTGCATGGGCTGGAGACACAGGTGGAGCCCAAGGGGGGATGTCAGGTACAGTTCATCTATAAACACTGATTAGGCTGTGTATTAGATATGGGAGACCCCCTGTACCTTTAGTGTTGCAGAAAGTGCCACTGTGTCATTGAAATGTGCCACTTACTTGTTGTCATCATCTTTAGCCATAGGTACCTGATGACTTTAGCTGTATGTTGCCCTGTTGTGCTGGATCCACCCCAGTAGAGCCTTTTAAAGCATGAGCGCACATGACACCAATGTCAGCCCAAGCAAATATATCTCCATAACCTCAATGGCTTTCATAATGTCGCACGTGGAAATGATACTATAGCATATAGATGTAGTTGTTGTACAGGTTGTTGCAGTTACAGAATAGGGAGCTTGGAAGGGCAGATATACAAGATAGTTAATTATTCAATTCAAACGGAGTTATGTGTGTCATACTTACTGTAATAAACATTACTAATATGGTGCTTCCTCTATTGACTCACATGTGTGTGTGTGTTGCTACCTCAACTCCCACAGCCATGAGTGGCCAATCCCAATGGCAAGTAGGTGAAACTAAGCCCTTCTAGACCTCAGTAAACTATTTCTGTGTTGGCAGTCTACCCCTGTGGTGGACATGTCTGTTACAATGTCCTTTAGGTTCATCAGTTCATTGGTAGTTAATAGGCATACAATACAAATTCTCAATTGCCCTAAAGCACAGCCTGGCTAAGAGACTTATTCAAGCTCACACAGTAGGCAAATGAAGACATATGAAATCAAACTCTGTACCACAGGAAGTAGCTTGTTAACCATTCATAGCCTTAATGCTCTGCACCAACTGCCAGAGAACTTTTTCTTTGCATGAATATCATATCAGTAATTCTTCTTCACACCTGTTGTACATACTTATTATGGCTGCCCACTGCATCCACATCCTGCACCAGTCTCTACCAAATTTAATCCATATAAAGCCCACCAACAGAACCCTTGCCTACAAAATGCATGGGTGGAGAGGGCTTGCAATAGACTGTCATTCTATTTACTAGTGAACCTTTCCAGGTCTAGCATCCCTTCAGTAACCCTAGTTTACACCTGCCAGTAAAGCATGTCAGTTACTGTGTGTGTGTGTGTGTGTGTGTGTGTGTGTGTGTGTGTGTGTGTGTGTGTGTGTGTGTGTGTGTGTGTGTATATATATATATATATATATATATATATATATATATATATATATATTTATGGGTCTACTCCCTGTTGATTGAAAACTCACTTGACTGAAAATGAAATTACCAGGACCACTTCACTGAAAGCTCATTTCACTGAAAACTCAATTCTTTGAAACTCATTTTTTTTATTGAAAGTTATAAATGGCCTTTTCCCCACTGTAGTGTGACCCTGGAGTTAGTATATAAAGTAGGGGGGTTGTGGGGGGCACACTGGGGGGTGTGGGAGGCATAGCCCCCACATATTATAAACATTTTAAACTATACACAGTGATACTTACAAGTGCAATAAATAACTGTTTCCAAAAGAGAATATATAACCAAGGTATGTGGGGGGCTTCGCCCCCAACACCCCCCAATGTGGGGGGTTGTGGCCCCCACACCCCCCTTACTTTATATACTAACTCCAGGGTCGCACTACAGTGGGGAAAAGGCCATTTATAACTTTCAATGAAATGAGTTTCAGTCAAGTGAGTTTTCAGTGAAGTGAGCTTTCAGTGAAGTGGTCCTAGTAATTTCATTTTCAATCAAGTGAGTTTTCAATCAACTGTAGTAGACCCGTGTATAGATTCACTTTATATCCGCAAAATACTGAAATGTCGAAATTCAGTATTTCGAAGCTATAAAGTTGAATTTTTGAAACATAGAAAACTCAGAAGCGCGAAATTCAAAATCTTGCACACCGGAGATTTTGAATTTCACGCTACTACTTCACACACACACACACCATCCTCCCCACACACAAACACAAGCTCTCTACTACATAAACGCAGGGGGGCAAGTCCCCTGCACCCCCCATGTGGGGCGCAAGCCCCTCACACTGCCCCTACTTAAATATTCTAACTCCAAGGTCGCATTACACACAAACACAGACACACCACCACACAAGCTGCATTCTGCTCGCACACACACATCACAGCAACAAAACACACTAAAACACACCACAGCCCCTACCCAAAACCCTTAACACACACACACACACACACACACACACACACACACACACACACACACACACACACACACACACACACACACACACTTATCTGAATCTGTAACGACAGCGGAACCTCAGAAGTGCAAAATTCAAAATATCTGGTATTCGAGGTTTTGAAATTCATGCTTCTGAGCTTTCACTCTTTTCAGAATTCCACTTTACGGGCTTGAAATACTGAATTTCGACATTTCAGTATTTCAAGCTTCTAAAGTGAATCCATATATATATATATATATATATATATATATATATATATATATATATATATATATATATATGCTATGATATAGTATGCACAGAAATGTACCCCAGGGTTTTCATCTTTACAGACCTGATTAACAGCTGCAGTTTCTGTTATACATTGCCTTGGCCCCATTTCTGTTCTATATTCATGCCTTATCTTTGCCTCTGGAAACCCAAATCCCTTGTGTAATGTAAGTCCCATGGATTCTCGTGTTCACAGTTTGTACATCTAAAGCCACACATAGACTGCACTGTTCCATGCCAGTGTTATTTAGTCCCAGTTACACATGCACCATGACACCAGCCCTACCCTCCCTGACATCAGCCACATAGGTTGTCATTGTTGTTGAGGTACTTCACTGGGCAGGATTTCTTCCTTAACTCTATGAAGCTGCACACCTACTGAGACTTTACTCAAATTGCTGCATTTATTTATTTATTTGTTTGTTTAGTTATTTATTTATTTATTTATTTATTTACACTTTATTGCCTGGATTAGTTCCACTATACTAATGGCCTCTTTTCAGGGGAGATCCATGGTGATATGCATACTGACTAGGGGAAATTTGGCCAAGGTACAGGTGAGCTTTTCCTACTCTTTGCAGTTGCTAAGTGGTGCTAGAGGGCTGCTTCTGTAGTTTCAGGAATCCAAGATGGAGGAGAGTGAGGCAGAGAGTGAAAGAATAGCAGGAGAAAAGTTTTTGATGGAAGAAGAAGTAAAGGAAATGTTTGTTATGGAGCATGAAGGCAGAGTTTGGGGACACCAGTGTTAGTCAAGTTAATGAATCAGGAAAAAACAAATGATGGCATTGAAGCAAAATAGAATGATATGGTAAAGTATGTTTTAAAAGATACATCTGAGGAGTCACAGACTTGAGCAGCACCTGCTGAAGTGGATAACTGAGGTATTCCTGGCTGGTAGAATAGCTGGTTTTAAAGGTTTGTCTCTGCAACAGGATAATATGCTGAAAGAAAAGAGAAGAACATATCCAGAAGTAGCAAGACAAAGAAATAGGGAAATATTACCAAGAAGGAGAGATGGCAGAAGTTTTTAGAAATTCAGCAGCCACACTGAAGATGTTCGGTGGTAAGAATAAGAAAATAAAATTAATGACAGTATTAACAGGTATTATAGACATAATTATATTATCTTTAGGGTTTGATATCTGAGACATAAGGGCAGTCATTCATTGGGGAGGAGTATATTTTTCTGAAGTAAGATTTGACAGTTTTGGTTTAATAGAAAAATTAATGGCTAAAACTGAAAAATGGAGCACTGTAACACTGTGGAAAGACTTCATTTCACAGTTTGGGACTACAATTAAATAGAAAAACAACTGTGCAATTTAGAATTTTGGATGTAGAAGAAAACGAGTTAAAGACTTTTTCCTTTCAAGATATAATACATTACATGAAATTAAAAAAAAGCGTTATGATAAAAGGAATTTGTTGACTGGGGGATGGGAAGTGTGGGAAACCATGGATGTTAGTGAAGGGAAAATCAACGTATAATGCATGCCATTATTGTGAACATGTTTAAAGAGAATTTCTTATGGTGGAAGGGAATAATAAAGATTAGAAAAGAAAAGAATAATTGTAATGAAATATTAGAAGTTTATTGGTGGTTGAATGGTGTGAAAAATAAGAATGGATGTGATCTGCTTGTTGGATACTAGTTGCAATATAGAGGAAAATGGAAGAGATTTGAAGCAATATGGGGAAAAGTTTCTTTGCAAAGTAGGAAATGAGATTTCTAGAGTATGAATTTTTATATAGAATGGTGAGATAAAAATATTAGATACTACACTAATAAAACCAGGAAGAGTAGTAAGATGTGACATGAGAATGAAGAAAATGTGTACACGATTCGTGGTTATTTATGCATATATTAATATGATAGCAAGAAAAAAATATTTGAACATATAAATGAAAATGTGGTTGTGAGTATGTTCATAGTGATGATAAGAGTGTTTAATTGCAATTTAAAAAGAAAAGTAGAACAAAATATTAAGATGCTAAGAGATGTACTAAGTTCTGAAGATTTAAAGGAAGTAAGGGAAATTGGATGGATGTATAGAAGTGGAATTTTTAACACTCAGAGTGATTGAATAGTATACTCAAAAGACAAAGAAATAATGGGGGTAGATAAGTAGCTGCAATTTCAAACCACAGAGCAATACAGACCAAACTAGGAAATAACAGAGAAATAATAAAGGTAAGGAAAATAATTATGAGATTAGCTGCATATTTCACAAACAATGAAGAGAAAGATTGATGCAAGTCATATGACAGTTAAACCATTTTTATAAGGACTGGGCATATTGGTTGGTGGTATATAAGCAAAAGTATAAAATATATAGAAACAGAAAGATGATGAAACAAAAATAAGAAATATAAAAAAGCAGCACGGTGCTAGAAGAAAATAAAGGAGGCAGAAAGCGAGACAAAGTCAAACCCCCAGATTCAGTAAACTTCCATGCAGGAATAGCTTATTCCTGCATGGAAGGGACCATTCTCATGCAGCACGGCAGCATGCCATGCATATTCATGAAGGCGTGCTGCCATGCTATAATACGGACACGGTTCTGTGTAGGAGTACAGGGGGTGTGTCTGAGAGCAGTGCTCTCACAATACACATGCCCCCTACACACCAGAATTGCTGCACGATAATTTAAATAGAGCGAGATTGCTCATAACACCTCCCAACCCACCAGGGTAAGAAATCTGGACAAAGCCATAAGGGACAATTGTCCCTAAAAAACCCAGAAAGTTGATAGAATAACAGGTTTAGCATTAGCACAAATTTTCGGCAGGGTATGAAGTATAAAACGCACACCTCCCAACCCATCAGAGTAAGAAATCTGGACAAAACCATAAGGGAAAATGGTCCCTACAAACCCAGCACATTGATAGAATAACAGGTTTAGCATTAGCATGGATATTCTGAAGGGTATGAAGTAAAAAAAACTCAACAAATAAATTTTCTTTTTCACATGTGCAATAAAGTTTAAGCATAGCTGCGCGGGTGTGCCTGTTGTTTAGCTATGCTTAGCCCAGCTGAAACGGTTTCATAGCAAACATATTTTGAGAATTCCTTTTTATATTTAAAATATTTTTTTCTGAAAAATATTGTATAGTACAAACAATTTATCGAGGATTTAATTTTCATTTGCAGGGAAGTTCCTTCAGATTTTAGTGTGTTCATGGAAGATTTAGGTAGAAATAGTTTTGTTTTGGAGTTTACATACAGGATGGAAAGGCATAAGATTCAGTTTTTGGATGTGGAATTATATGTGGACCATAAGAATGTTGTTCAATTCAGACCTTATTATAAGGAGACAGCTGTAAATAATTTTTACATGCTACTATCTCTCACCCGTTGCATTTGTTAAAGTCTCTTCCATATGGGGAGTTTAGACATATGTTTACCAACACTTCTGATAAGGATGAACAGATTAGGAAATTCAGCAAGGTAAGATCTAGGCTGCTTAGCAGATGCTATTCTCAGGAGGTAGTTTCTGATGCTGAAAGGCGGGTGTTAGGAGTGAGTAGTTTGAGGAAAGTTAGGGATGATAGGAAGGGGATAGTCGGGAAGGAAGAGGATTGTTTATTGAATGATAGAGATCAACAAGATGCTATATACTTTGTTAATAAACTTTCCCCTTTTTCTGATACCCTGTGGAGATTGGTCAACAATTTGTGGCCTGTTGTTGGTGAGGATGAAAACTTGGGTAACATCTTTCCCAGTAGGAGCACCGTTTCTTTTGGTAAGTTTTTGATCCTTAAGGAATTATTAAATCTTAAGATTAGTAGGAATGAAATTGGTGAATTGGGGTCTTTCCCATGTGGTAGATGCAGAGTGTGTAGCAAGATGAGAAATTTACATGGATCTGTTATTAATGGAAAGAATTTTAAGGCTAGATATCATTTTGATTGTAATTCCCTTGGGGGTAGTGTACATTTTAGGTTGTGGGTGTTCACCAGTCATGTGGTATGCAGGACAAACCAGGAGAAAGGTAAAGTTGAGAATTTTGGAACATCTGGGTGACATCCGGAATAAAAGGATGGATAGCCCAGTAGCCTAATATTTTTGTTCAGCACATGAGGGTACCTTTGATAGTTTAATTTTTGGGGTTTTGGCAAGACCAACTCATGATGGATTCATTGGAAAAGCTTATTCTCAGAAGCTTTTGCAATTGGAAACAAAGTTCATTGTGAATTTCAGAATCTTGTATCCTAGAGGGATGAACTTGGAAATTAATTTGTAAATAATTCATAGACAAAAATAAATAATTAAGTAAATAATTTATATGTAATTTATTTATCATTGATAAATATTAATATACGAGTCATTTTGTATTTTAAATTGATATAAAATATGGTATATAAAATTTGGAATATAGTATATGTATATGTATAAATAGTTTTCATTAAGTAGGGGTTTCTTTGGATTGAATATATGTCTCTTTAACGGTGGCTTGTTTCTTCATTGTTTTCCATTGGTTTCATGTGGGTAAATTGGCAGATAATTGTATTATTAATGGTTTAATTAATGTTATTAATTAATTGCTTGTGTATAATAGGACTGCTGCTCTTTGAATTTATTTATTCCTTGAAGGCGTTTGAGCCGAGGTACCAGAAGTGTTAATGATAGAATTTGCAGTCTTGCTGAGCTTTGTATTCAGTGTTTAAAAACAACTTGGTAAGCTTTAATAAATATACTAAACTTATAAAACTTATAAAAATCCTAGTTGTTCATGTATTAGCAGCCTTTGTTTTTAAAATTGGTTTAACTGAAATAAGACCATTAATACCAGGGAAGCTGCAAGCATTAAGCAGTATTTGCCAGTATAGTTGCCTTCGTTCAAGGGCTAGCTCACAGTCACCACCCCTATAAGAAGGGATGACCTGTTCCAGTATAGAACAGTTGCTTCTTCGTTTCTGAACAAGTTCCTGTTTGAATTGAATGGAATGAAAGTGCTTAAACTCAATTGATTTTAAACATTAAGCCTGGAGTGCAGTCCAACTGACATCTGGTAAGGCATTCTTTTTTATTTTATGTTAAAGAAGTGGCTAGGATTTATGAGCCTGATGCGAGAGATGTCCTTAATGTAACCTCCATAAGTCACAAAAAGGTCACTGTAGACAAAATACTTAAGAATACACATAGCTGTATATCTACAGGAATGGACATAACACACATTCCCGTCAATTCTGCTTATTTGTGGCACAGTTCATTTAGGTCCCTTACAGTGTACCTGTCTACTCAGGAATGAGCCACAGATTGTTTGCCTTTGAACAGGAGGAAAATCAGACACTGTCCATACCTCCTTCTCTGGTGTGGATGGCTGTGACGTGCAATGTCGTGAGCACTGTGCTTCTGCTGCTGTTCATACCATGGCTCCCATCAAAAGCACTGTGAATCTCAGCATTCAAAATGGATATGTGTACCACACACTGTTACCATTTTATTAATTTCTGAATCAATGCACTATGTTGGATTCTTTCATTTATATAATCAGTGTAGCTAATGTGCATGAGGTTCCTCATTTATATGTCAGTAAGAACTCATTATCAAGAACTGCATACCATACTATTTTGAGCATTGCGTAACCTGTGCCCATATCCACCACATGGCCACTACTCATGCTAATTTATACAGAGCAATCTCCCCACCATCATTGAATCCCAGCCTTGCTCTTGTCCTTGTTAAGCTGCAAAATCTAAAATACTTCTCACCCTACTTAAAGGTCATGTGCAAAGTTTTCTGTTACCATTTCTTTTTACTGTAATTATGCTCTCATTATGTAAAATAGGCTCTCTGAATATAACATGGATACATTTTATTTTAGTAACTTCATTGCAACAATGCTTATTATTATAGCAAACCTGTATTTTATTTACTGTAGCATAAGAAGATGGCCAGTTACTTTCTGATTTTATGTCCTGTGACTTAAAATTCTAATAATGTAATTGTTAATATAAGCAGTTTAATAGCTTGTAGAGGGAAGTTGTTTTCTGTAATCAATAGCAGATTTTAACACAGAAATGTAGCACACTCAAGTCAGTCAGTCAGACAATAAATAGGTAAAATATCCAGTTATATTCACATAAAAGCAAATTAGAACATAATAAGATTCCTTGTAAAGTATATAATGCTTTGCATTATCCCATGTTGGACAACTATAAAAATTCTATCTGTGTTACCATACTTTATGCCGATTATCATGGAACTGATCAATAATGACATAAGAAACCTCAAGACACTGGACCCAACCCAAGTTGCTTTTGTTAAGGGCAGGTCATGCCTACTCGTCCTGGTGGACTTTTTTTGAGAAGGGCCATAAAGCAATTGGTGAGGGCAAAATTATTCACACAATCTATCTTGACCTGGCCAATGCATTTGACATAATAACCCACTCAGGTAATGTTGACAAACTCAAGAGATTAGGTATAAACTCTTAAGTCATTCCAGTGGATAGCCAGCTGTCTCACATGCAGGATCTAGGAACTTAGAACTAGGGAGTCCACTGCTCCAAAGAAGACAATCACAAGTGGAGTCCCTCAGGGATCAGTTCTGGAACCACTCTTTTTTGGCATTTACTTCTCTGTAATCAAAACCAATGTCAAGGGCTTCTTGCTGGACAAATTTGCAGACAATTGCAAATTAGAGCAGTCATGGAATCCCCTGCTGAAACTAATGATTTCCAGGAAGGGCTGGCTCAGACATGTAACTTGTGTCAGAACAATGGACTAAAACTAAATGCAAAGAAATGTATAATAGTATCCTTCAGGAAGTCATCCACCCCTAGTTAACTATCATATTGGCAACACAACCCTAAGAGTCAAACCAGTAGTCAGAGACTTGGGGACACACATCAACAGTAATCTAGCCTTTGACCATCACGTGTCTACAGCAGTGAGGAAATCATACTATGCTGTCAAACTTATAAGCAAAGGTATGGCATCTAGGTCCGAGGAGGTCATTGCCCCACTGTATTTGGCATTCATCAGACCTATCATTGAATACAGTACCTCACTGGTATGTACCTAATCAGGCACATCCAACAATTGGAATGTCCACAAAGGTTGCTCATTAAAATAATACAGGGCATAGGTAACATGTCCCATGCAGACAACCTCAAAGAACTATCCCTGTATTCTGTCTCCTACAGGCTTTTGAGGAGGGATCTATGCCTGGTATACAAGGCATTATCAGCCACCACCCTGAAGGACCTCCTACATATCCATAAAACAAACAACACCAGAATTACCCATTCTAAAGACTTAAAAAAACTTTTATGTGATATAAATAGGTCCTGCTGGAGAGACAGGTATGTATCCCACAGACTACCCTGTCTATGTAACAGGCTCCCCATCGATGTGAAGCAAAGTTCCTCCCAAACCCAATTCAAGTGCAACAATGGATAATTGGATGGGGAACATGAAATTCATCACTGGTTTGACACCTGTTTCTCTAATGGCACCATTCAGCCTTTAGATCATTCATCTCCCAGGCCCCTGCTTGTAAATGTTTCATCTTTTAGACCCTGCTTACACTTATCAGGGGTACCAGAAATTGTCAGAGGCTTGGAATGCATAGCTAGTCGTTAGCATAGTACACACCTATGAACCCATGAATGATTATGCATTTTACAATGAATTTTACTCAGTTCTAATTTGATTTTACTTGAATATAATGCCATTTATTTGTTGATTTATTGTCTAACTGGTTGTGCTGCATTTGTATGTTGAAATCTGTTATAGACTACACCTACACATTACAAATATCAAACTGTATGTACTAAAAATTGCATTATTAGAATTCTATGTCACATGATGTGGAATTATGAAGTGAACAGACAGCTGCTCAGCCTACAGTAAATACAAACAAAAGTTTACTATAGTTAATAACCATAGATATTCATCATATTAATCACTGCTGCAGTACCCTCTTTATAGGGGTTATATCTTGCCAAGAATATACCTCGCCACGGACATAACAGACAGCCAGCATCCAAAGCTTCAGGACAACTTTCACCTGCCCAAATTGTCAAGCAGCTCATGCTAAGCTAGATAAAAGACAAGGCTGGGTGCAAAGCCCTTCAGAACTTTACTGCCACCAAAGGGTACACTCCTCAGCAACTTTAGAGGATCGACAGTCGGCTTGCACTTTTCTTTACTGGGCAGTTAAGTTCCCTTTGGCGGGAAAAATCTTTTTATTAATTTTGTTCATGTTTTATTATTTTCTTCTTCAAAAAGATTATTTTAAAGCTAGGAGTGTTGTATTTTAATAGACTGCCTCAAGACTCAGAATGCAGCCCTCATTTTTTCTATCAGTTTAAAAGTGGTGTAAGTAACTGAAAGCTTTTTTTTTTCTGTGGAGAAATTGTGTTTATTTTACTATTGTGTGGCTAGCATAGTGTTTTAATGTGCTTTTTACTGTGCTTTTATTCAAAAAAGCATTTTTTGGACTAGTAGTGTTTACCAGCAATTACTGCTTGTCTTCCCAGGAAAGAGGCACCATTTTTGGCTTGATCATGGATTAGTCTACCTGTCCCATGGTCGGTCATTCTTCCAGCCACAAAAACAAAAAATAATAAGAAAACAGCCTTTGCCACCACAGAAAGATAATAATTTGCCACAGCAGCAGAGGGTGACTCTGCTATGGCCATATATTGTACCTCAGACCACTCATCCTTTAACCTTGTTACCTCTGGTGTATTACATACAATGACTAAGGATCAGGGGTTAGACACATCCTCTGTGGCTGTTGGGGTCATCTCAGGGGACAACAGAGAGCCACTCTTGCCTGTTCTGGGAAAAGGAATAGGGAAGTTTTTTCTGTTGTGTCAGAATTATGTGGTCATCCCTAGGGAATCTGCCACATTTTTCCTAACAAAAAGAAACAGAAAACTAAGCATGGATCTACTCCTCCTCAGTTTTCTTTGTATAGGAGCAGTTTTCCTTGTCTGGCTCAGAATTTAATTCAGGCTACTGATCTTTCCTGTAAAGTAGTTTCTGGTCAAAGAAAGAGGGATTCCTCTTTCCAGAAGAGATTTAAGATTCTGAATCTGAACAGGAAAATGTAGGGACAGAAATTGAGTTTTTTTTCCCCACAGATTTCTAATTCAGACTCAGGGGAGAGCTCAGGTTTTGATTCTCCCTTTGGTTTGGTTCTCTTTCCATGACACTATTGCTAGAATGTGCCACTGTTGTCAGTGGGAGAACAATGAGGTTTCTCAGTCCCTCAGAAAATACTATGAGCTGTTATAGAAGGATTTTCCAGAACCTATAACCATTCTTCCTGTTCTGACTGCTTTACAGGATCTGTCTGTGTTACTGTCTGCAATTTTCCTGATAGTCCGTCAGCTGCCACTAAAAATGAAGATAGGATATATAAAGTTCCTCAGTCTTTAATTTTTTCTACATTATTCCCAAACCTTGCCCGGCTACTATAGCTTTAGTTGATCACACTGCTGCTAAGCACTTAGTTAATTCTGATCCTACTTTTTCTGTTAAGGAAGAGAGAATTATTGATAGGTGTGGGGGAAACAGTGAATACTTCTGTAACTTTGATTTCTAGAATTTTGAATTGTCAGCTACATATGTTAAATTGTGTTCTGACAAATTGTGATGAGAAATGCTTTATCTGCCGTTTCTTCTTGTAAGGAAAATCTGCTTTAAATGACTTGGATTCCTCTATTGCACAGGCCACTATTCATTGTTTACAGTTCTCAGCCTTACCCTTTGAACTATCCACTGAACCAGAAGTGTTTACATAGTGCCTAGCTCCAGTTACACCTCACTACAGGCTACAGGGTATTAGGTTTTTTTCTATATTTAGATGGCTTGCTTATCTTTACAGAGTCATTTCCAAAGTGGCAGGAATCTCTCTCATGGGTGAGAGATCTCTTACATAAATTGGGATTCCAAGAGAACATTTCAATGTCTTTCCTAATTCCTTCACACAGGATTGTGTTCCTGGGATGTCAACCAGATGCCTCAGTTCAAAGAGGTTTTTCTTCCATATGAAAAAAATAGATCTTCTAGATCTATTTTTAAGGTTTTCACTAAGACTTCAGTCACTGCAAGGGAATATCTCAGGATATTTGGTCTCATGGCATCTATGATTTTCATGATACCACTGGAAAGGTTCCACATGAGAAAGATACAGTCATAGATCTGAGATCTCCATTGTATCAATGTTAACACTCTTTATATTTTCAGATCCCAGTGCTGGGATTTGTCATAAGAAAAATCTCTGGGTGGAAACAACAGATTTCCTTAAATACAGGTCACCCATTCTCCCTTCCTGCTCCAAAGCCATCAGTCACCACAGATCCTTCAGACTTTGCTTGGGGAGCAGTTTCAGGAGAGATAAAAGTGCAGTTATGGGTGTGACACTAAGGCCAGATGCAAGCACATAGATATTAAGGTGATGCTTGTCTGATCATGGCATGCCACTCTCCGAACCATTGTTGGGCCCAAGGACCTCTTCAAGTGGTTACAGACGATGCAGTCATGTGGTGCATCAACAAGCAAGGGGGAACCAGATTGTACCCACTTTGCAGATTAGCCATGTTAGCTTGGAATAAAGCTACACAGTACAGTCTCACTCTACAGGCATTCTAAATTCCATCAGAGCAAAATTGTGTGGCAAACAAGCAAAGCAGAGGCAGGGCAGACCCTTAGGAATGGAAACTAGATGAGATTTTCTTCCAAGATGTGGGGAGTCCCCCAAGCAGACCTCTTTGCTTCCTGTCTGAACAATCAACTGACAAGATTTCATTCCAGGACTCCATGCAAGAAGGCCTGGAAGACAGATGCCTTTTCTTTTTCCTTGGACAGGAATGCTCTTGTATGCTTTTCCACCCTTCTCACTAATATCCTGGGTACTTCTGGAGATTCAGAAGGAATCACCCAAGATCATTATGGTGACTCCCTTCTGGCCCAGGCAGTCATGGTTCTCCCTTCTTTTGGAAATGACCAGGGGCAATTAACAGAAGTTTCCTCATATACTGGAGCTACTCACAAAAGAACAGGGTATTTGATACACCCCACCATCAGTCAACTTCAATTTACTGCCTAGATAATAGGGTCTTAATGCTTTTTAAGCATCTATTTACTAAAGGTGTGCAGGAGGTACTAACGGAGGCAAGAAAATGGAAAAGGTTTTCAAGCTGGTGCCAACAACACAACCAGCACCCATTCAGAGTTAGTTGTTCTTTGGTTTTACAATATTTCTGTGAGTTATTGTCCTATACCCTTTCTTATTCCTTTGTCAGGGTTCATTTATCAGTCATTTTAGCATGTCTGCCCATGGATCCTCCTTTTTTAATGCAGTTTCATATTAAATGTTCTTGAAAGGGGCTTTGGATAACAGGCCTCCAGTAAAACTGGTGGCCCCTCCTTCTTTGTTATACTCACCATAACAAAACTATTCCAGGCAGGGTCAATGCCTACTCTACCAGGACCTTGGATTCATACATGGCTTTTTGGAAAAGGGTAGATTCTAAAAGTGTGTGCTAGAAGCTGCTACTTGATCCTCTGTATATACTTTTACAAAGCACTATAAGCTTGATTCCTTCACTAGGTCCAGATCAAGCTTTGCTTGGAATATTCCTGGGGCTCCTAGACTCTTCTCCTTTCACCTCCCAAATGTAGTTAGCTAAGGTAATCTACCCATATAGTTAAGGCTACTGCAGCAGTGTGATCAATATAATGAACATAATACAGCTGTGAAAGTAAAACTTACAGTAACAGTAGATGTTTGAAAAATCACTGCTGCAGTAGTCGCTCCCTCTCTCCATCCCCTTTGTTTTTGGTGTGCTTTTTAGGCCAGGGGTATGGACAGTTATTTTTTGTTGTTCTCAGCAATGTCCTTTCAGGGCTCAGCTTGGAAGACCAGGGCTTGGAAGACCTGTATTTGTGTACTATTACAGTTCTATATACTATTGCTACTGTACCTGGGATTGTCCTCACAGACATGGTGTATGTGTGGGGGGGGTCACATCTGCTTTCCACATGTGTGCCATTGGCTACAGACAGACATCCTAAGGACATCATAGTTAAGTACCGCTGCTTGCACGTACAGCTTCTGTCGACTGCAGCAGAGATATTGGCCAATATGTGTGGACATTCTGACACACTCTATACAGTCCAGAGGTATACCCAGAACCCTTTAGTGCAAAACATGTGTATCATGCCTGACAACATGGATGTTAACAGCCATGTAGATGGGTATAACACATAACAACCGGTATACGTATGCCACCATAGGTTATGCATTCACACACACCTGTCCGGGCTGACACGTAATACCCGCTAGTACAGGGGTGCCATGGCCACATACTACCCACTAGATATTGACATACATCTGTACAGAATACCACTGCTCTGTCTGACATACATGACTGTTAAGGGAGGACTGGCAGCAGTACATCTGGCAAGTATCAGCACATGACATCTCACTGGGTAAGTACACTAAGCTGCTAGGCATGTAACAATGCACTGTGCAGGCTACAGGCAGACTGGCTCAACACTGGCCTACATCTCCTATGGGAAATGCACATGTACCTGCATATATAGTAGGCTGTACAGGCATGTCACAGCACATGGTAAGATACACCTGTGTGAAAGTGCATAACCACAACCAATGAGAACAGAGCCATAGCCACATATGGCAAGCTAGCATAACATTACAGTATATGGACTATCTGTTCAACACCATCCTCATATGTGCCACTCACACACTATTCCTAAATATACTGGGCCACTACACAGTTTGATGTGATGGCTGACTGTGGTTTGGGACATGTGTGTGTGTATGGCCTTACAAACATGTATGCCAATACGGTAACATACAGTGGAGCAGCATGTAACATCAGATAGGATGGGACCTAGGACGATGACAACTATCACAGTCTGTACACAGGCCAAGGTACATATTAACAATGCACACACTGTCGACATTCACCATACATACACAGACCTCAGTACTGTACAAACAACCACAGTATGTACAGGTTATGTCATCAGTTATAAACCCCACTGTACATTACATGTGTAGCAGTCTGATATCTCACTGGCTTGTAATCAAATATTTTATTTATTTTTATTTTTTATTTTTTTAACATTTGTTGACCGGGAATGTCCGACTAGGTTCCACAGAGCCTGTTTTCAGTGGAGGCCCGGGGAGAAATGCTCCAGATATGATGACACTACTTATGGTGTACAACACATATGCACCTCTACATGCATGACATATGTGCAAGGGTTGACAGAGTTGGGGCTGGAAGCACATACACAGGGCCAATAGTGATATGTTGCTCTGATAACCTCATACATTTACTGTTGTAACAGGGTTTGTTGCAACATATGTCCTATGAGGGATATGAAGTCTGTAACTGTCACAGCTTTCACCATCTACAGCCTGCACTCCTCACAGTACTTTCTGCAGTAGCAGATATATGCTCCATGGGTAGCACATGACACCAAAGGCACAACACACTGCCCAGTCTGCAGATGACCCTGCAGATGGGGATTCCTCATAAACATTCCTCATAAACATAGAACTGACATGGCAGGTATTGAGACACGTGGGACAGCCATATCCACACACACACACACACACACACACACACACACACACACACACACACACACACACACACACACGCACACACACTGTTAAACCAGCATTACTCCAAATGCAGTATAGCAGCACTTACAGTCTGTAGTCAGGTCAGGCACATCCCCCTCCTGTGTTTTGCACTGTTTCCACAGTGTATGTTGTTAGAGGTACATCCCCAATCCATCTAAGATGCTGTTTGCCAAACAACGGATCTAGTTCCTGCTCACAGTGAATGAAAAGGGCCAACACCAACATGATGTTCCTAGACAGTGGAGTGTGTTTCCAAGCAATTGGCTATGGGAATGTTACCACAGCTGTTCCACATGCAATCATCTAGGGGAGGGCTGCAATTCGTGCAGAGACCATCAGCTTATCTTGAGCATCAATTAAAATACACATGCTGCTGCCTAGGCAAAGCAGGTGTAGGTCTCCACATCCACCAGAGAGGGAGTAGGAGAGGCAGACAGAGACTAAGACAAGTCAGGAAAGGGTGGGAAAGTAAAACTTATGCATGCTTGTGTCACACACCTACCAGCAAAGGGTATCAAACCCCTGATGACTTTGTAGTGCTATCACAGTTCTGTGCAGTTATTGTTGTGGAGCCCTCAGAAAATATATGTGATGGTGAGTGACATCTGCAACAGGGATATGGTAGCTATACAGTAGGTAATGTACACGTGCCTGTCCGCATGGACAGGTGCCACCATCAACACAGCCACACTCTCACAGGGACACACACACATTGACACATTTGGTAGGGGCAGGATTGAAACCCATCATTAGTGGAATTGCCACAACACATCACTGTGCAGGTATCACATCCACCACAAGGGTCATATGGAGATTGTATGGGTGAAGGGTATGGGGATGTGTCTGACATCAGACAGCATCCGTCAGTATGCCACTGGGGGTTGTAGTGAGTGTGGATGTGATCTTACGCATAATACAACACACACACAAACATACAGAGTGCCAGTATTGACATACATGGGTGCATTTCTTCATGGGTATGTGGTGGTTGACTGTGGCAGATAGCTATACAAGGCTAGGTGATGGGTATACCGTGGCATCAGGCCACATGACAATGGTCCACATTGTGGCTCAGGCCTGTGGTTTCTGCATTTGCCCACACAGGTGGGTATTGTATCCACCATCTAGTCACCCGGGTGCCTATTGCATGTGGCCAATGCTGTGCATTGCCTGCCATGTATGTTTTCCCTAGTCCATGACATGGATGGTGTCTGGGATGTGCACACCTCCCACACGCATGTACAGTGACATGTGGAATTGTACCTGGGATGTTGGGCCCATGTTGTGTACACAGATCATCATCAGATGTGCCACTCATGGCCACCTGTGGCAGGAACTGGTAATGGACAGCAGGTTAACCCTGCACCTACATTGATAGCATGCTACCAGCATTCCCTGGCATCGGTGGCATCTGTCCATACAGGGCATGTTTTCAGGCATTCTGTGTCCTTTGTGGGTCACATGTGATGGCAGGTGTCCAGTGGGGAACATGGGGAAGGTGCACTGTCTGCATGTATGTGCCAATTGGACAGATGGGCAGGGTGCCATGCCATCTGTAGTCCACTGTAATCACTCCATAGTTACTGTCAGTTGCCAATATTCAGTGTACTACACACATATTGACTATTGCTTCAGCATGTGTGTGTGTGTGTATGTGACATGGGTTGATCGTGTGCTCTGGGTAATACCAGGGTTGCTAACTCTGATTGCCTGACTGTGATGTCATGTGTATGGGTATGGGATTGCACCCCAGCTTCTCAGCTATTTCACATCTGGTATCCCTGTACAGTGGGCATTGTGATATCGGGCCACCATGAAAGACATTTGCAAAACCTGCCCCCCATTAGGCCCAGGTTTCACAGACTCACACCCACCTCCACACAGGTTACGAGTTACAAACACACACACACCATGTCTGGGAGTTGAATCCCTACCTACTTAGATTAGTATACTACAGCACTACGCAGTTATAGTATGTGCCACAGAGATTACTGGAGTACTCCTTCCCTGAAGGTGTATTTCACACTGGATGACATCAGCAGGACTGCCAACATAGTCCATTGGATATGTACTGAGTGTGACTAGCCTAAAATGCATTGCTCCCCACACAGACAGTGGAACAGACACAAAACATACACAACTGACACACATGGGTATAGAACCCCTAGCAGAGATCTGTATTACACTACAGCAGTATGCAGTTACAGGAAGCACTATAGAAATTACTGGGCTGCAGCTTCCCAGAGGTGTATTTCTAAGTGGATAACATCAGCAGCCTTGCAAAAGATGAGCATTTGAATATTTGAATTGTAGGGAATGTGACTACCCTAAAAAGAATTGCTCTCAACACAGACCCACACACACACACACACACACACTTGCCATGGCTAGGCATTGAACTCTTACTTAACTATTTCTGCCACACTATGGCAGTATGCAGTTATGTGACGTGCCATGGAGATTACAAGAACACATCTTTTCCAGGGATGTATTTCTAGGTGGATGACATCAGCAGCCTTACCAAAGCAGAGCATTTCAATTGTAATGAATGTGACCACCCTAAAAAAGCACTGTACTCTACACATACATGGTCAGGCAGACACACACACAAACATGCCACGTCTGGGAGTAGAATAGCTATCTGCCTAATTATCACCCTACAGCAGTACACAGTTACAGGACACAGTACAGAGATTATTGGGCTACATCCTTCCCAGAGGTGTATTTCTAGGTGGATGACATCAGAAGCTTTGCCAAACTAGAGCATACAAGTTGTATGGAGTGTGACTATCCTAAAAAGCATTGCTCTCTACACAGACCGAGAGACACACACACACACACATACACAGTTGCCATGTTCAGGAATTGAACTCCTACCTAACTACATTAGCACATTACAGCAGTATACAGTTATGGAAAGCTCCACAGAAATTACTGGGCAACATTTTTCCCAGAGGTGTATTTCTTGGTGGATGAAATCAGCACCTTTTTCCAAAGTTGTGCTTTAAATTGTAATGGGTGTGACTACCCTAAAAAGCATTGCTCTCTACACAGACAGACACACAGCTGCCATGTCTGGGAATTGAACTCCTACATTAACACTTTATCTCACTACAACAGTACGCAGTCATGGGTCATGCCATGGAGATTACTGGGCTACATTCTTCCCAGAGTTGTATTTCTTGATGGATGACATCAACAGCTTTGCCAAAGTAGTGCTTTAAATTGTAGGGGGTGTGACTACCCTAAAAAGCATTGCTCTCTACACAGACAGACATGCACATAGTTGCCAAGGCTAGGGTTGAAACTCCTACCTAACTAGTTTATCACACTACAGCAGTGTGCAGTTATGGGACACCCCACAAAGATTACTGGAGTACAATGCACCTAAGGTGTATTTCACAGTAGATGACCTCAGCAAGCTTGTCATAGTGGGGCTATGGGGAGGAAGGTGTGTGTGTGCATTGGGCCATAACCCATTCATCTTGGGGTTGACATGCCACATGCGGGCACAACCTGGGTCATAATTCACAGGTCCGTGTATACAGCTGCTAGATGACTACTTCTTTGAACAGTCATGTTGCACAGCTGGCACATGCACCACATACTCTGTAATGCTGACAGATACCGGTGGCTAGTATCTGCAGTGTGTGACATCACACCCTCGTGTGGATGTGGGCCTTTGGCTATGAGCTGGGTGGGAGAGCCCTGGATGGCTTCTTGTCACAGTCACCCTCTTCCACACATCTATGTATGTCTACCTTTGGCTTATTATAGTGTGTTGTCCTTACATATATGCCTGTATTCCTATCCACTATGTGTGCAAAGCATGTGTGGTGCATACTGAGGAACGTCTGTACTAACATCTGCAGCTGCTAGATATGTCTGGTCCACTTGTGTTTGCAGACATGGCCTTCATTTGTTTAAGTGTGTGAGCATGCCCAGTATGACCTTTCAGTATGTTGTTGAATGACCTTCATTACTCTGTGTGTGGGCATGCCCAGTATGGCCGTCTGTATTGCATGTGTGGATTGGGTCCAGGTTGTTTGTACTGCATTGCTGACCTTTGTGTTGTACACCTACAGGTAACATGCTGTCTCTACAGGGTCTCCTTCAATCATTTGACATGGACTGTTACTACATTTCTGCATAAGATGGGGGGGCACACATGACTATTTCTAAATTTCTACACAGGATTGGGGGGGCACACCTGACTGTTACTATTTGTCTATGTAGGATGGGGGGGGCATACCTGACTCTTTCTACGTTTCTACACAGTATGGGGGGGGGCGCACCTGACTATATTCCTACGTAGGATGACTAGTTCTATGTTTCTACACAGTATTGGGTGGGGCACACCTGACTGTTACTATATTTAAACGTAGGTTGGAGGGGCACACCTGACTATTTCTACATTTCTACACAGGATTGGGGGGCACACCTGACTCTTACTTTATTTCTACATAGGATGGGGGGAGCACACCTGACACTTATACACATTTGCTAGGACTGTACTGGTATGTCAGGTACTCCATTTCAATCTGTAGTCTTATATATCATGCTGGCTAGAGGCATATCAGTGTACTACAGATCGTAGCTTTTACTTACCTACATATTAATTAATCACTTCCTAGCCTTCAGAACTGACATCTCACTGCCTGACCTGCTGTAGTCTGTCTGTGTAGGCCTGGGGGGAAAGTTACCCATAGGCCTCATTCTGAGGCCATAGCACAGCCTTTGTTTGTGTTTGTCTACACCTGTCCTGCTGGCTGTGACTGTTGTTGGGTATGTGACCCCCCCCGACTGGCATGTGTGAGTCACTTACCTTGTGGGTGTCCCAGTATTGAGGGTGGTGCTGCAGGGGTGTCTATGTCAGATGCACATAGTACACTCCCTACACATGGTTTGGCACAGGTAGTGTAATGTTTGGCATTCTTTTTACTGTATGTGAGAGTCGGAGAGAGGTGTTATTACCTGGGTCCCTCCTGTGTCAGTGTATGTGCTATGCGTTGCCTCTTTGCCAAGGCCAAGACATACTGGGCATGCCTCCTTCTGCCTACTGGGACAGACTCAAGTTGTTCCTCCTTCGAGTCACTCTGTGCCTGTGCAGGCCTTGGAATTGGTGGGGGGCTGTGTGGCCCTGCCTTGTGCTGTTCCTGCTGCAGCTGTTTTCACAGGATCATATTGTGTAACATGGCACATACAAAGACAATTTGGGTACATGTAGCTGGTGAGTACTGCAAGGCTCCACCAGATGTGTCCAGGCAACGGAACTGTGACTTGAGCATCACAAACCCATGCTCTATTATGATTCTTGTTTGTGTGTGTGTCTCATTATGGAGTTCTTGTTCGGGTGAGTGCATTTCTGATGGGTGTTAGCCATGGCTCCAGTGCGTATCCAGCATCCCCCACTAAGTGAACTTGTGGGATATCCCCATTGGCAAATCTCTGGTACAGCTGCATCAGATGCCAGATGTGGGAATCGTGATAGCTTCCAGGGCAGCCAGCATACACATTCATTATTATGCCCTGGGAATCACACACAATCTGGCAGTTGAAGGAGGGGAAGCCCTTGCGGTTGGTGTAGACCCTACCCCGCTCACCGGGTGGTGCTTTGATGGATATGTGCGTGCAGTCTATTGCACCCACTACCTCAGGGTAATCCGCTATTTGGTAGAAGAGACGCATATTGCTGGCCAATGCCTCACGGGTGTTGGTGAAATATAAGTGCTCACCAACATGTGCTGACATGGCATCCAGGAACTGGTGGAGAACCCTGGATGCTGATGCCTGTGAAATCCCCATCATATCCCCAGTTGGCTTTTGGAAGGTACCTGTAGCTAGTATTCTTAGGCCTACACAAACCTTGGTATCCACTGGGATGGGTTCCCCTCTGTTAGTTCTGTGTGTCCAGCATGGCAGGCACAGCTCAACAGTTTGCTGTAAGAGATCCCTGTCCACCTTATAGCGCTCCACTATCTCCAACTCATGTAGCCCCTGGTAGGCTACCCTTGGTCTGTACACTCTTCTCCGTCTCTTCACTGTGGACTGGTTGGCAGCATTCACATCCTCATCACCCTCAACCTCTTCCACAAGTTGTCTGATAGCTATTGCAGCCTCTATCATTTTGCTGTTATGAGTGTTAAAAGTTCCCCGCTTGTTTACACCGGTGGTGTAGGTTGTGGGAAAACCAGAGGTGAAGGTGTTTCACTTTGTTTATAGTAGTGTTCTGGGCTGGGCTGGTCTGCTGCCTGTGTAATTGGCTGATTCCAGTACATTTCACCTGCCAGCTAAGCTAGTTCTCCTTGATTACCTTCCTACTGCTGTTTTCTCTTCCCATTGCCTTCCTGTTTAAGCCGATGTGCATGCCGAGCAAACAGAGTGCTCAAATGTGTACACTGCTGCTATTTCCAGGTTTCACCTCTTTTTCTTCCTGTAAATCCCGGTGCGTGGCAGGCACATCCACTTAGGCTTTGTAAAGAGTGCTATGCAGGTTTAGACACACCCCTTAGCTAAGATCTGCTAAGCTAGGAGCAGACCCAGGCCACAGGGCTCCAATTCGCTTACCGTATGCCTGGCACACCCCCCATGATGTCACCTAACTCCTAGGCTTGCACCAGACTATTCCTACTCTTACACTGTTGGGACCTGACCCACATGCTGGGGAAAACTGGGATTCACTATTCTTCCCCTCATTTGCATAAGATTGCCTGCTAATGCATAGTTAAATGTCTCACACTGAGCCTCACCCCTTAGCAACCACTACTGACTGGCTGGATTGTCTTCTGCCTGCCCTTGACTTGCATGGCAGAATACTGATTTTAGTTAGAATGCTTATTTTAGGTTTATTTTATTATTTTCCCCCAATCCCGTTTGCGCGCCACTGCCCTATGCTTAAACAGCCGAGATCGTCAATAAAAAAATATAAGTTGATTTTTTTATTTTTTGATTTGTTTGCAATGCCAGTGGTCTTATACTTGGCCATTGGCATGCTTCCACAATGATATACAGCCTTTATTTGGGGCTGTCACAACTCCGTTTATGATTTTGCAGAAATGTACTTGGTTACTGAGTACATTTCTACTGATTGCACTAGTCCTGCACGGACAGTCTCAAGCTTCCTGGATTGCAAGATCACCTCATTTGCATGGATTTTACCTGCAAATGGGGAGATTTGCAAACAAGTGCTTGGTCCATGCAGGATTAGTGCAGGAGCTCTTATGCACACCCCTGCAGGCTGTTCCTGGATCGCACGACAGACATATTGCCTGCTAGAGCTCCTGCATTGATCCTGCACTCCATGCAGGGCATAGTGAATCTGGGGGTCTGTTTGAAGTCTCTTTTTATATGATAAGATAATGACATCTAAAAACTTAAGACTGTCAGAATTTTTTTGGAAGTTGACTCTTAAGGATGTATATACCAGTTTTAACAAATTAATAACTTTATCATTAATTTAAAGGCTGTGCTGAATGAAAAACAGCCCATTGTCTGTGCATAATCAAAAGAATAAGTCAGACAGTGGCATCAGAACTAAATACAGTTTGTTCTTTCTATACTATTCACAAGGCCCCTGCTCTCTTATCCACAATGAAAATTTGAGATCTATTGCCTATAAAAATTATGACAAATGTGCTTTGTCAGAATGGTATAATGTTACAAGCATTTTTTGTTGCATTATCCAGTGGAATGAACATTTCTTAAATGATCAGGTAAAAGGCCTAAATAAATAAATCCATGGAAGAAGCTAAATTAGGCAAGACAAACAAGATGAGTGTCAAAACTAAAGATAAAAGAAAATGTGAAGTGACTGTTTATATTAATAAGGACCGAAAAGGGGAATATAATCTTTAAAGAAGAGAAACACAGATCATTTAGACATGTACCTATATTTAGTCACAGAATGATAGGACAGTGATGTCACATATGATTCCTTTACAACATTTCAGTAACTGACAGTAGCAATGTGCATAGCTAACATGCGTGGCAGAGATGGATAGCATGCCTGCTGTTATCTGTTCGTTTAACTTAAACTGAGCAACTTGGACTAGAATTTGTAAGGGCTTAGATTAAGCACAACAGTAAAATTCAAGATAAACAGCATGCAGCAATCTGTAGGGAAGACCAAAGTTGCTATTTGTACAGCAGTTTATAGGGATCTTCTGCCTTTTATGGCCTGCAACTGTTTGGAACATATGCTGTATTATTGCAGCATAAAAAAGAAACCATTTTAAGAGTTGTATAATGCCCATAAAGAAGGGTGAGGTTAGCAAACGTCTTTCATTTTTCTTGGAGTATAAATACATGTACAATATGAACTATTAGCCAGTTGTAGAGTTGTCTTTTACATTTTATATTTTATTTAGCTAAGATGCATAATATAATGGATTGTTGCTTAGATTATTTTGCACAATATTGAGCACTGTATAAGATATATATATGTACAGATAGAGCAGGTCTCATGGTTTAGGCAAGAGAATCACCATTATGATGAATAATCATAAACAAGTCAGTAATACCTAATTCTGCAGCATTTATATACTGGAGCATTTTGCATGTTCAGCTAATTGCATGTATTAGATTTACAACTAAAATCATGCATTGTAAGCCCATAGTTTGTGGTGTGCAGATGTTGGCATTATTAATTCTAGTTATCCTATTCAGTATACAGACCCTGGAAGGCTGTTTTTTGAAAATGCATTATGCTAGATAATTTTAATGGCGGAAAGGTATATTACATTCCTTTTATTCTGCCCCATTATTAAAATTCTTCCCTTCTCATGGAATATGGCTCCAAATTTTGTGTCACTTACAAATAGGTTCAGTCTGTAGTCTCTCCCAGTCACAAATAGTAAAAACCCCAGCACTCATCCTTGTGGTAATTTAGTGCAACTGCCTCATTTTGGACCAACTTTCCAAAATCAACACCCTCTGGAATCTTGCTTATTAATTACCATTCCTCCCACCACTTACCCACCAGTTTATAACTTTTTATTTTATTCTTAGCCATTTTACCAAATTGACTAGTCTCAGTGTGGAAATTTGCCTACTATGTGATTCAAAGAAAGTAACTTAAACAGAATTCCACATTGAGACTAATTAACAAATGAATGAAATCAAATTAATTTAAAAATAAAAGCAAGACTTACTGAACTCCATATAAACCACATCATATGGTACTCCCTTGCCCATTTCTTCTGTTACCCAGACATATAACAGCAATGGTTCTGACTGGCAGCTCTTTTTGCCAATGAAACCATGCTGGATTGGGTTCCAAACAGGTTGTCCATCTGAAAGGCCTCAAGCCATTCTGTCAGTATCCTTCAAATCACATTCATATCACCTTCCTGCATTGACATTAGGCTAAGTGGTCTGTAGTTATCTCTAAGGTCCTTCTACCTCGCCTAAACAAAAGGGATCTAAAGCTGTTTTCCAGTCATCTATTACTTCCCCACTGACCACAGATCTGTTAATGATTTCTGCAAGTCATTCTGATGGGGTCTTGCTAGATATATGAGTACTCTGACCAGTGTCCCATCAGAAATATGTGCTCTGTCCTCATTTAAACTAAAAAGTGCATCTTCTACCCTTTTCCTCCCTACTAACCAATTTATCAATCTCTCACTTCTCTCTGCCATTTTAAAGTCTCAGCAAGGTGCCCTTCCATCTTTTCCATTTGTAACATGTATGCAAAAAGCTTGTATAGTACTTCAGCAATGCCCCCATTGCCCCTTAGCTCCCTTTCATCAGTGATCAACCTGATTATGTTGGTATCCTCTTCTTCCTCTCTGAATTGTGCCTACAAAATGATTTCATAGGTTCATAGGTCAGTACTAGGTTATTGGCCCTAGGGCCTATACAAGCCTAGCCATAATAATTCCCTGGCTATTTCTTCCCACAATATTTACTTCCCTGGACCCCTGTCTAGCAGGGTGACTGGCATGATCCCCGGGGTAAATTTCCTATCTCCCATCCAGTCGTCAAGGTTCCTTTTGAAGCGGGCCAAGGAGGCACTCTGCTTGACATGTATGGGCAGTCTATTCCACAGTATGGGGAGTCTCTGGGTCAGGAACGTATCCCTCCAGCATGTTTAGTTCATTGTGATGGCAAGGTTTAGGTCCATGGATCGTGTGGCTCTGATTTTCTCCTGGCCTTAATACAGGTCTGCTTATCTTCCTTACTTTCAACTTTTTCCACTTTTCAAATACTTTCTCCTTTTTACTAAGTACTGTTTTGACCTCTATGTTCAGCCATTTTGATTTCCTCCTGTGCCTACCTTCCCTTTTCTGAGAAAACAACTTATCTTTGCCTTTCAAAGCACTGCCTCAGAGTGGAAGAGAAGACTTTTGCAAATTCTTTGAAGTAAAGACCATAAGAAATATTGCTCAAGGATTTTATACTTCTATAACTGATGTCCTAATTTTGAAACTTTTGTGTATGCTACATTTTGATAAAACTCTCCCTAGAAAGTATATTTTGGTAGAAGGTTATGCCTATGCCCTCAAGAGACGACTCCTGCTTCTTAAGCCATTTAAACAATGCTCTTTTTCACTCCTCCACCCAATGGATACTGTTGGGATTAGTCATGTGGGTCTTTGGTTTTGCCTAGAAATGGATCCCTGTATACATTTAATAAATATTTCAAGCATTCATCCTTGGTCACATTCTCTTCTCATATTTTATCAATAACTTACCTACTGTTTTAGAAATACAAAACATCCTAATAAATGCAGATGACAATATAATAAGGAAATTTGCCACTACAAATAAATCTCCCTTTGGGAGCTATGAGTCTCCCAAAAAGTATCAATCAAATCCTTCTAGGCTAACAAAACATCCTCAGCTCCTATAAAAAAAACCACATGTTCTGTGGTACTCCCACTTGCCTAAGAACCCTACCTGTATTAACAACTTAATAGTCAAACCTACTTTTTTTCTTTAAATACTTTGGCATCACTCCACACCCATCCTGCCACTTGTCTCAAAAAACAGGCCTCAAAATAAAATCCACAAAACAATATACACCTTTCGATTTTCAGGATCAACAAAACAGTGGCACGCAATGCAGTAGATGAAGACATTTTCTTACCACAGAAGGAATATGTACTTCCCTTCTTAGCTTTTTCTTCTAAATCTAATCTAGCTACCCTACTAATATTGTCTAACAGTATTTGTAGATTCATTTTGCTATGTTATGAAGATTATTGCTTCATCATTGCTAGAGCTTATTAGCTTCAAGTCAACACATGGTATAATCTGCCCATTCTAGTTGTTTCATCTAACAGAGATTCTACAAAGCTTGTTAAAACAAGTTGTCTAGTGTGTGAGGCTTGAATTTCAACACACAATACTTTTGGATCACTTTGTGTCTCTTTTCTCTCCATTACTTTTAGAACATTGTTACACATAGTTCTGTGTTTCATGTCCATTACTGGAATGCATTTCCCTTTTAGTTTATTTGACTTAGATTTTATCTTACATTCAATCATTTCCTCAGTTAATTATTTTAGGTGTTTACAAGTAGTTTCACTTGTTCTGCATAAATATACAGCTTTTCATTATTAATGAGTCTTGCAGCTACCAAAATCTTTTGCTTGATTCTTCAGCTCAGAAACATATATAACTATACTACCTGTAGGATCTGTAGGACCCTGTGCTCTTGTAAAGATCAAACAGAAAATAAACAATAAGTTATTTTTAGACTTATTAGTTTCAACTGAATTAGTTTTGTTTTATGTTTTCATGTAAATTCATAAGCATTTTTGTACATTCTATTGTTCTATTGCTCTATTTAGTAATGTTCTAATTGATGAAGTATTTAAGTGCTTTACTGTGTTTAAAACTTTTGAACCTTGAAGGCATATGCAGAGGCACTAGTTCATTTTTGTTTTTTAAACAATGTTCCTGGTTTCCAATAAAGTTGCTTTTTTGTGCCAAATTATGTTTTTCTAAATTTTGGAGTACTGTAGAGTTTATATCTGGCAACAATCACAAAAGTTGTGTTCATAATATTGGTCTTTTCCTTTTTGAGGGGTATTTACATATAATCCACTGGTTTATTAAGGAGAAAATGTGGTGCTCCTATATTAACGAACTGACAAAACATTTGAGTATGGCATTCAGTTTGGAATCTACTAATTTTAGAAACAGTGGAGTAGGAATGGAAACTGAGGTGGACGATGTGTTATATAATACTGAGGATTTTACTGCTGATTTGAGATACAATGCACTAAAAGAGGTAAAGCATTCTATGAATATTGTGCTATTACAACAGTATCTGTTGCATGGAATAGTTCCACAAGGTTTGACTGTGTACGTGAAGCTTTTTTTAGTATTCGGAGATGAATGTAACAGATATTTTGAGGGTGTGTGTCAGCCAACAGGATGGATGACATCTTTTCAGAGGTTAGAGCCCTGGAGGAGAAGCTGACCCTTTATAAACAATGAACCAAAAGCAAACTTCGCACGTCAGGCAGGTGCACCAGGCCAAGACAATACATGTAAAGTCAAAAAATAGAGGCCAGCACCTTAACAGTGATAAGACTTAGGGAACTTAGGAATAATCATAACATAGTTATTATTCCTGCTGGCAAAGGAGGAGCAATTGTAGTTATGGACATGGTTTATTATTTATCGAAGGCCTACAGACAACTTAAGAATGCCATTTATTATATGCCAATGCCACTAGACCCAACAAGCCACTTCAAGAAAGAAATTGATTCCTTCTTAGAACTGGCCACTGAGGAATGTATTATTAGTACATCAGTTTTACAACATCTTAAGGTGGATGATCCTCAGAAACAAATACTATATTTTCTGCCAAAGATTCATAAAAATTTGCAAAAACCACCTGGCAGACCGATAGTATCTGGCATGGGTTCACTCATGGAACCCTTATCAGGATTCCTCACCAAATATCTACAGCCACTTCTGACTATGGTCAGATCAAGGATCAAGGACACCATGGAATTCCTCCGAATTGTAAGTGATATACAATTACAACCAGAATGGATAATGTGCACTTTGGATGTTACGGCTCTATACACAAAAATCACACACTGGGCTGGGCTTGAGGCTCTTGAATATTGGCTAAATAAAGCAAATCTGTACCATCCAGGCTTCAATACATTGTTGGTCTGTATGGCAGAACATGTTGTAACAAAAAACAACTTTTATTTTTAGAAGGAATGTTACTGGCAGGTGCGAGGTACATCTATGGGGACATCTTTTGCCCCCATTTATGTGGACCTCTTAATGGGGTACTTGGAGGAATTCCTTATATATGATGACAATCATAACATATTTTTGGATGATATGGACATTTGGTGGCGATACCTTGATGACTGTTGGCTGGTTTGGCGTGCAGACACTGCATACCTTTTAGAGTTTGTCCAATACCTCAATGATAGCAAGTGGGGCATTGAATTTACTCTCAATATGCACCATCAAGAAATTCATTTCTTAGATGTCAAGATTTGTAGGAATGTGGACAACATATTGTCAACACAGGTGTTCTGCAAATATCCGCAGTAAAATAGCCTTTTGGAAGCCACTAGTTTACACCCGGATCACATTATATGGAATATTCCCAAGTCCCAATTCCTTCTTATTAAAAGGATTTGCTCATCCAATGATGACTATGAACATCATAAGAAGGACCTGACACACAGGTTCAAATCCAGGGGTTACAAATCAGGACATATTCTTTCAGCTAGTAATTTGGCTACTGGGCAGGATAGACTGGATTTATTGAAATATCATGAGAAAATGACAACAACAGACAATACTATCAGATTTGTAACTACATATGGTAGAAACATTCATGCCATTAGAAATGCAGTTAATAAGAATTGGAATATCCTTATGGCTAATCAGGAATTATCCAGTTTCCTGACAGACGAGTGTAAATTTTCATATCGTAGAGGTAGGACATTAGGATCTTACCTCAATCATTACAAATCCAGGGATGAACGACAAATTATAGGAGAACAATTAACTATCACAGATGATAAATTGGTGGGATCATTCTCCTGTGGACACTGTACCTTTTGCAAATATATGCCAAAATTCAAGGAGTTTTCTAGTAGGAACACCAAATTGGTGTATAGTGTAAAACATTTTGCTAATTGTGGAACAGACTGGGTGGTCTATTTGGCCACCTGCTCCTGTTCCTCATTTTATGTTGGGCAGACCTCCAGGCCATTCAGAATAAGGATGTCTGAGCACTTAGGTGACATTAAGAACAGATGTATGACTAATGCATTGTATAGACATGTATGTGTTCATAAAACAGCCACATTTAATTTTTGTATTGTTGACAAAATGTGGGGAGAAAGATCACACAAAGTAGAGTGGCACAGTATACTAAATGACAAAGAGAAAAGCTGGATAGTTAAGCTAGGGGCATTATTTTCCCCAGGTCTTAATGACCATTTGTAATTTATTGTTTCACATATATATTTTTTTGCATATTTTTTTTTGTTATCTTTTTGATGTATTTCTTTGAAATGTATATAGTCATTCAATCACTGTCCCTTTAAATGTTTGATTGACAATGAAGCTGGATGTATAAACTGAACAATTTTTGAGATGGATGATAATCACTGATGAAGGCAAAGACTGCCGAAACCAGTCTGATGTTTTACTATTTGCATTAAACCGAGTATCACTCTTACGGTGCTGGCCTCTGTTTTTTTTACTTTATGTGTATTGTCTTGGCCTGGTGCACCTGCCTTACGTGCAAAGTTTGCTTTTGTTTCATTTACATAGTTTCACTTCAATGGGGGCCTCTGAGTGATCGGTTGCATTTGGTTATTCTGTGTGACTATTTTTATATATCCAGTATTTCTAATTTGCCTTTCGGCATTTACTAATATTGTGCCATTCCTTAAATGTGTATACTAATTACCAGGATTCATGTAAGAAGGATTTTCACATGTTATTTGGATAAATACCATTTTTTGTCAGCAAATTCAAGGGCGTATGTTTTCTAGGCCTGGTTGGCCTACTGAAAAGTGTGTTTTTTGAACATTGAGACAAACTCGACTGTGACTGCTGGATTATTTGGGAATAAAGTCTGCATTTTGGAGTTCGAGTTTTACCAGCTTTGCTGTTGAAGAAAGGAGTCAGTTGCAACAACAGGATCGAAGGGTCATTGTGGCACCAGTATCAGTCGAAGGCTTGTGATGGCTTATATGTGAGTTCTTGGGTCCATATTTGCTGGATTGTTTTTGTGAAAGCAGGATCGAAGGGTCGTTATGGCATACAAATAGCTTGGGACATTGGGACACTTTAATGGATATCAATGGTGAATTATTCATATACTGATCGATTTATATGAGTTCATCTTTAAAAACCTGATACATTTTTGCTGTGGTAACAACAGGATCGAAGGGTCGTTGTAGTATCTGGACTATCAGGTTATATACTTTTTTGGACATTCCCAGTTGATATTTATGGTGAACTGTCTTTATTTCTTCTTGCCAAATCACGGACATTTTATTGGGACTGATTTACTCACATACTTGTCATGATGAGAAGACTATTTAGGTTTGAATCTTAACTGTGTTTGTCACGTATGTTAACTACAGTATAAGAGCAACATTCCTTTGGACTATTGTTACAAATAGAATTTAACAAAGGGGAAGTTTATAATAACAAGATTTTGGCTTTTCATGCAGAAGGTTATTGGCATGGTATTGGGGGACAGAGTTATAACTAGATATATAGGGTTTCTCAATACTGATTGTTCCATCGATATTTTTGTGAAATACTGTATATGTTTGAGGATGTGCCAATTTTGTACAACTTTTGGCAAAGACATATTCCTAGCAGGAAGATAGGTATATAATTGAAGGAATATGCCATTGGCCTAAATTTTTATAAATTGTGGAAACCTGTCGGTGATTTTTATACACAGGATAGGGATTGCCAACTGAACTCAAATCTGTCAGTTTGAATTGTATTTTTGAATGAACCTTTAGGGTGAGCTTCATTAGTGTATAAGTTTTTTTTTTTTTTTCCCCGTTTTTCCCACTTTCCATCTTGGACTTACTAATGATGGATTTGGTAACTATATTACAGGGTTTATCTGCAGATAAAAATGACCTTCAACTGTTTGGTATTCACGCAAATAATACTAATACTGACATGGGGGATATTAGGGATTCCAATGACTTATGCAAAAGCATTTTTTTACAACTGACTAAAAGTATGACCAATTTACGTAATTCAGTTTGGCACCTTAAATTATTTAAGGGCTATGAGGTTAAAAACATATCCCCTAGAGGCCTAAGAATTAGGATGCAGCCTTATGTAAAAAACCTTGATGATACATTACATGAGGAATGGGTACAAGCACAGCAAGACGCTACCATGTCTTTTGTTAAAATACTGTCCTCCTTTTATGAACGGTCAATTCGGACCAATATAACAGAAACCCAACATATCTGTGAGCAGATTAAGGCATATGAGGGTCAGACATACTATCAGGAATGTGTTCACAAATTGTCTAATCTAAGGAATAGGAAACTGCACAAGTTTTAAAGGGATTTTAGGGATTATGAGCAAGGTAAACACTTTGGTTTCAGAAATAATGTTGCTTTTTCAGATGGGGAACACAGGATGGCTAGGTCCAGGAGAAAGAGACCCAGATTGATTTTAAAGAAATCGATAATGGACTATAGCAGCACCTCAGCGGAGGAATCATCTGTTACTGAAACAGAGTAAGAGCTTGCTCAGTGGTCCCCAGCCCACAAAAAAACAGAAAAGTGTTGCTGCCCCTTTAGATCTAGGACACATAGGGGTGGGAAAAAACATCAAAAATGCCGAAAATTTGGAAACATTATTACAAATGATAATTCCCAAATAGTGGAATATTCTAATGTACTTAACATCTCATATGTAACCCTTTCTGAAACTGCTATTAAACTACTGAATAATGGATTAACATATGTTCCTGGTTTTTATGTCCATGAAGACATTGTGGTTAAGGATGTCCTTTCATTTTGTCAGCTGTTAAATTTAAAATTATGTTTTGGTCAACAGGAGAACTCTCAAACATCCAGTGATTTCAGGTTTAAGAAATCTGTTTTTCAACCTCCCATGGATAAATATGTTGCAGTATTCCAAAAATCTGTTCTCAAAGATCTACATATCCATGGTTATGAATCTCTTATGTTAGGCCACAATTTATCAGGGGCTGAACAACAAGCCCTTAGGGAACTTAGGAATAATCATTCCTGCTGACAAAGGAAGAGCAGTCTTAGTTATGGACATGGTTTATTATTTATCAGAGGCCTACAGACAACTTAAGAATGCCATTCATTATATGCCAGTGCCTCTAGACCCGACAAGCCACTTCAAGAAGGAAATTGATTCCTTCTTAGACCTGGCCGCTGAGGAAGGTATTATCAGTACATCAGTTTTACAACATCTTAAGGTGGATGATCCTCAGAAACAAATACTATATTTGCTGCCAAAGATTCATAAAAATTTGAAAAAAACACCTGGCAGACTGATAGTATCCGGCATGGGTTCGCTCACAGAACCCTTATCAGGATTCCTCACCAAATATCTACAGCCACTTCTGACTATGGTCAGATCAAGGATCAAGGACACCACGGAATTCCTCAGAATTATAAGTGATACACAATTAGAACCGGAATGGATTTTTATTTTTCTTTATTTAACATTTTTGACCGGGAAAGTCCGACTAGGTTCCACAGAGACTGTTTTCAGCGGAGGCCCGGGGAGAAATGCTCCAGATGCATGATTTTGGAATAATAATAATGAATAATGTATACTTTGGATGTTACAGCTCTATACACAAACATCCCACACTGGGCTGGGTTTGAGGCTCTTGAATATTGACTAAATAAAGCAAATCTGTATTGTCCAGGCTTCAATACATTGTTGGTCTGTATGGCAGAACATGTCCTAACAAAAACATCTTTTATTTTCAGAAGGAATGGTACTGGCAGGTGCGAGGTACAGCTATGGGGGCATCTTTTGCCCCCATTTATGTGGACCTCTTTACGGGGTACTTGGAGGAATTCCTTATATATGATGACAATCATAACATATTTTTGGATGATATGGACTTTTGGCGGTGATACCTTGGTGACTGTTGGCTGGTTTGGCATGCAGACACTGCATACCTTTTAGAGTTTGTCCAATACCTCAATGATAACAATTGGGGCATTGAATTTACTCTCAATATGCACCATCAAGAAATTCATTTCTTAGATGACAAAATTTGTAGGAATGTGGACAACACATTGTCAACACAGGTGTTCTGCAAATATCCACAGTACAATAGCCTTTTGGAAGCCACTAGTTTACACACGGATCACATTATAAGGAATATTCACAAGTCCCAATTCCTTCATATTAAAAGGATTTGCTCATCCAGTGATGACTATGAACATCATAAGAAGAACCTGACACACAGGTTCAAAGCCAGGGTTACAAATCAGGACATATTCTTTCAGCTAGTAATTTGGCTACTGGGCAGGATAGACTGGATTTATTGAAATATCATGAGAAAATGCCAACAACAGGCAATACTATCAGATTTGTAAGAAAACCAAAAGAATAAAAAATGCCACAGTGGAAAACGATACCAGTGGAAATCAACAATAAAAGTCCAAAATTCCAATAAATCCACAGGATACACCAAAGCAGATGTGATAAAACTAATTTAATGAATGGTAAGCGCTTTCATGCCCTCGTGAGCACTTCTTCAGACCATATAAAATTACATTTCAAATACACAGCTTAAATAATGCACAAAATTACAAACAAATCTATCACAAGATAAAATCACTTAAATAGACTCCGTCTCTTAAAACCTTTTCTTAAGATACATCTGCCTTGGTGTATCCTGTGGATTTATTGGAATTTTGGACTTTCAGATTTGTAACTACATATGGTAGAAACATCCCAGCCATTAGAAATGCAGTTAATAAGAATTGGAATATCCTTATGGCTAATCAGGAATTATCCAGTTTCCTGACAGATGAGTGTAAATTTTCATATCATTAATCTTACCTCAATCATTACAAATCCAGGGATGAACGACAAATTATGGGAGAACAATTAACTATCACAGGAGATAAATTGGTGGGATCATTCTCCTGTGGACACTGCTCCTTTTGCAAATATATGCCAAAATTCAAGGAGCTTTCTAGTAGGAACACCAAATTAGTGTATAGTATAAAACATTTTGCTAATTGTGGAACGGACTGGGTGGTCTATTTGGCCACCTGCTCCTGTTCCTCATTTTATGTTGGGCAGACCTCCAGGCCATTCAGAATAAGGATGTCTGAGCACTTAGGTGACATTAGGAACAGACGTATGACTAATGCATTGTATAGACATGTATGTGTTCATAAAACAGCCACATTTAATTTTTGTATTATTGACAAAATATGGGGAGATAGATCACACAAATTAGGGTGGCACAGTATATTAAATGACAAAGAGAAAAGCTGGATAGTTAAGCTAGGGGCATTATTTTCCCCAGGTCTTAATGACCATTTGTAATTTATTGTTTCACATATATATATTTTTTTGCATATATTTTTTATCTTTTTGATGTATTTCTTTGAAATGTATATAGTCATTCAATCACTGTCCCTTTAAATGTTTGATTGACAATGAAGCTGGATGTATAGACTGAACAATTTTTGAGATGGATAATAATCACTGATGAAGGCAAAGACTGCCTAAACCAGTCTGATTTTTACTATTTGCATTAAACCGAGTTATCACTGTTAAGGTGCTGGCCTCTATTTTTTGACTTTCCTTAATAAACAATGTAAGCTGCATTGAGATCAGCAGTGCTTTGAACAAACTGATTAGTTTCCATGCGAGCATACAGCAATTCGGAGATGTCAACGACCATGATCAGGAAGGGGTGAGACAACTATGGAAATGAACGGTATAATCCTCATTCTTTTGGGGTATGCCAACTACAAGGCTAGCAGAAGCGACAGCAGAAAAGTCAGGCATGACATGAGAAAGAGTTGTCACTGGATACTGTTACTTATGTGAATGCTTTTACCAGACACTGTTACTTATGTGAATGCTTTTACCAGACAATAAGAAGGCACGGGGAGGAAAAACTTTCAGAATTTTCGAAAGGGACATAATAAGAAAAAATACCGGTGAATACGTTTCTTGTTCTTTTATTGATGACTTTATTTATATCACTCATCATTTTAATGTTTCTGATCCAATTGTAGTATATAGTGATATAAATATAAATAACCACATGTTTAATGTGTTAAGAAAAGGATTAAAGTTTATTACTGTTTCTAGGATATTTCTTCTAGAAATATTGGTTCACTTATGTCTTTTTTTACATAAGTTACAATTGAAACATTTGTTGCATTTAAGAAAGGACAGACAGTCCCCCGGATTCTCAAAAGCCTGCATGGAGTGCAAGATGAGTGCAGTAGCTCACGCAGGCAATATGTCTGCCGTGCGATCCAGGAACAGCCAGCAGGGATGTGCACGAGAGTTCCAGCACTAATCTTGCATGGACTAAGCCCTGGTATACAAATCACCTCATTTGCTGGAGAAATCCATGCAAATGAGGTGATATTGCAATCCAGGACGCTTGCAATAGTCCGTGCAAGACAAGTGCAATCTGCAGAAATGTACTCGGTTAGTAACTGAGTACATTTCTGAAAATTCCAAAACAGAGCTATGACAGCTCCAAATAAAGGCTGCTTATTATTGAGGAAGCATGCCAATTGCCAAGTAGAAGGCCATTGGCATTGCAAGCTGTTTAAAAAATAAATAAAACAACTTTTTTTCGCCGATCTCTGCTGTTTAAGCATAGGGCAGCGGCGCGCAAACGGGATTGGGGGGAAAATAAGAAAATAAACTGAAATGAGTATTCTGCCATGCAAGTCAATGGCAGGGAAAAGACAACCTGACCAGTGAGTAGTGGTTGCTAAGGGGGGAGGCTCAGTGTGGGACATGTAACTATGCATTAGCAGGCAATCCTATGCAAATGAGGGAAAGGTTAGTGAATCCCAGATTTTCCCAGGGAGTGAGGCAGGTCCCAAGAGATATAAATATCTGGGTGCAAGACTAGGATATAGGTGACATCATGGGGGTGTGTGTCAGGCATACTGTAAGCGGATTGGAGACCTGTGGCTTGGGATTTCTCCTAGGTTAGCACAGCTAAGCTAGGGGTATGTCTAAACATGCCTAGCACACTTTACAAAGTGTAAGCAGGTGTGCGCGCCATGCACCAGGTTTTACAGGAAGAAAAAGGAAGCTAAACCAGAAAAAAGCACTCCATTTGTGCAGCACGCACATGGGCTTAAACAGGGAGGCAATGAGAAGGGAAAACAGCAGTAGGAAGGTAATCAAAAAGAACTAGCATTAGCTGACAGGTGAAATGTATCAGAATCAGCCAATTACACAGGCAGCAGCCCAGCCCAGCACACCACTATAAACTATGCAAACACCTTTCCCCCCTGTTTTTCCCAAAAACGTTGCACCACCGGTGTATACAGATAGGGAAATGTTACAAAACGAAAGCAAGAGAAAAAATGTTAGGGGCTGCTTTTGCTATCATAAACCAGCATGTGCAAGAGGCTGAGGGTGGTGAGGATGTGAATGCTGCTGAGCAACCCATAGTGAGGAGACAGAGAAGAGTGTACAGACCCAGAGTAACCTACCAAGGGCTACATGAGCTGGAGATAGTGAAGCACTATAGGGTGGACAGGGACCTCCTACAGCAAATTGTTGAGCTGTGCTGGCCACACCTCACACACAGAACTAACAGAGGGGAACCCATCCCAGTGGATACCAAGGTATGTGTAGGCCTAAGAATATTAGCTACATGTACCTTCCAAAGGCCAACTGGGGATATGATGGGGATTTCACAGGCATCAGCATCCAGGGTACTCCACCAGTTCCTGCATGCCATGTCAGCACATGTCGGTGAGCATGTATATTTTCCCATCACTCATGAGGCAGGATGCCCAGGGCATAATAATGAATGTATGTGCTGGCTGCCCTGGAAGCTACTACGATTGCCACATCTGGCATCTGACACAACTGTACCAGACATTTGCCAATGGGGACATCCCACACAGTCACCTAGTGGGGGATGCTGGATACGCACTGGAGCCATGGCTGATGATACCCATCGGAAATGCGCACACACCCGAACAAGAACTCCATAATGATGCACATGCTCAAACATGAATCATAATAGAGCATGTGTTTGGGATGCTCAAGTCATGGTTCCAGTGCCTGGACACATCGGGTGGAGCCTTGCAGTACTCACCAACTACATGTACCCAAATTGTCCTTGTATGTGCCATGCTACACAATATGATCTTGCGGAAACAGCTGCAGCAGGAACTGCATGGGGCAGGGACACTCAGCCCCCCACCAGTGCCAAGGCCTGCACAGGCGCAGAGTGACTCGGAGGAGGAGCAATCTGAGCCTGCCCTAGTAAGCAGAAGGAGGTGTTCCCAATATGCCCTGGCTTGGCAAAGAGGCAACACATAGCACATGCACTGACACAGTAGGGACCCAGGGAATGACACCTCTCTCCGACTCACACATTACAGTAAAAGGGATACCAAGCATGACACTACCTGTGCTCAACCATGTATAGGGAGTATGCTATATGAATCCGACATAGGCAGGCCTGCATCACCACCCTCAATACTGAGACACCCACAAGGTAAGCGACTCACACATGCCAGTTGGGGGAGAGGCATATACCCAACAACAGTCACAGCCAGCAGGATAGGTGCAGACAAGCACAAACAAATGCTGTACTATGGCCTCTGAATGAGCCCCATGGGTAACCCCTACTGCAGCCCTACACAGACAGACTACAGCAGGCCAGCCAGTTGGATGTAGGTTGTGAAGGCTAGGAAGTCAGAAACTAATATGTAGGTAGTGAAAGCTATAATCTGCAGTACACTGGTATGCCTCCAGCCAGCAGGATAGGTAAGACTACAGACTGAAATGGTGTACCTGACATACCAGTGCAGTCCTAGCAACTGTGTAAAAGTGTAAGGTGTGCCCCACCATCCTATGTACACTTATAGTAACAGTCAGGTGTCCCCCTCCACCCCTGTGTAGAAATGGGGAAACAGTTTGGTGCCCCCCCCGCTATGCAGAAATGTAGCAACAGTCAATGCCAAATGACTGATGTATACCATGTAGACACAGCATGCTAACTGTCAGTGTACAACACAAAGGTCAGCACCGCAGTACAAACCACCTGGACTTGATCCACACATGCAATATAGATGGCCATACTGGGCATGCTCACACATTTAAACACAAGAAGGCCATGTCAGCAAACAACAGTGGACCAGATATATCTGGCAGTTGCAGTTCTCAGCGCAGACACATGTCAGTATGCACCACTCCTCCCTTGCACACACAGTGGATAGGAATACAGACATATATGTAAGGACAACAAACTATAATAAGCCAAAGGTAGACAGACATAGATGTGTTGAAGAGGGTGACCGTGACAAGGAGCCATCTGGGCCTGTCCCACTCAGCACACAGCCAAAGGGCCCCAAACACATGAGGTGCAGGTGTCACTCACTGCAGATACTAGCCACCAGTATCTGTCAGCATGATGGCGTGTTGCACATGCCAGCTGTGTAACATGACTGTACAAGGAAGTTGTCACCTAGTTGCTATATACACGTACCTGTGGCATATGACTCCATGTGTGCCCGCATCTGGCATGTCAATCCCTACATTAATGGGTTACAGTCCATGCACACACCGCCCTCCCCATAGCAGTATCATGACAAGCCTGCTGAGGTCATCCAATGTGAAATACACCTTTGCGGGAGCTGTAGCTCAGTAATCCCCATGGCGCGGCCCATAACTGTGTACTGCTGTACTGATAAACTAGTTAGGTAGTAGTCCTAACCCCAGACTTGGTAACTGTGTGAGTGTGTGTATGTGTGCATGTCTCGGTCTCTGCCTCTGTAGAGAGAAATCCTTTCTAGGCTACTCATACTCAGTACAGTTCATATACACAACATTGGCAAGGCTGCAGATGTCACACACCGAGAAATACACCTCTGGGGAAATCATAGCCCAGTAATCTTCGTAGCACGTCTTGTAACTGCGTACTGCTGTAGTGTGATAAAGTAGTTAGGTAGATATTCTAACCCCAGACCTGGCAACTTTGTGAAAATGTGTGTGTGTCTGACTGCATAGAGAGCAATTCTTTTTAGGCCACTCACACCCCATACAATACACATACTCGACTTTGGCAAGGCTGCTGATGTCACTCACCTAGAAATACACCTCTGGGGAAACCCTAGCCTAATAATCTATGTAGCGTGTCTTGTAACTGCATACTGCTGTAGTGTGATAAAGTAGTAAGATAGGTGGTCTAACCCCAGATCTGGCAACTGTGTGTGAATCTGTGTGTGTGTTTGTCTGACTGAGTAACAAGCAATGCTTTTTAGGCCACTCACACCCTGTACAATACACATACTTGACTTTGGCAAGGCTGCTGATGTCACTCACCTAGAAATACACCTCTGGGAAAATCATAGCCCACTAATCTCTGTAGTCCATCTTGTAACGGCGTACTTCTGTAGTGTGAAAGTAGTGAGGTAGGTGTTTTCACCCCAGACCTGGCAACTGTGTGTGTCTGACTGAATAAAGGGCAATGCTTTTTAGGCCACTCACAACCTGTACAATACACATACTTGACTTTGGCAAGGCTGCTGATGTCACTCACTTGGAAATACAACTCTGGGAAAATAATAGCCCACTGATCCCTGTAGCGTGTCCTATAACTGCATACTGTTGTAGTGTGATAAAGTAGTTAAGTCGATGTTCTAACCCCAGACTTGGCAACTGTGTGTGTGTTTCTTTGTGTCTCTGTCTGTCTGTGACTGAATAATGAGCAATGCTTTTTAGGTTACTCACACTCCTTAGAATTCATATACTCAACTTTAGCAAGGCTGCTGATGTCACTCACCTAGAAATACACCTGTGGGAAAGTCATAGCCCAGCAATCTCTGTAGGGTGTCCTGTAACTGCTGTAGTGTAATTTAAAACTGTGGTAGAGTTCCATCTCCACCCATGGCAGTTCTGGATGTTTTGTGTGTGTTGCAATGTCTGTGCATGGAGCAATGCATCATAGGCTACACACTCACAGTGTATTTCAAATGTCCTACATTGCCAATCCTGCTGATGTCATTCATTGTGAAGTAAAACTTTGGGGAAAAAGTTCTTTAGTAATCCCTGTGGTGTGGCCTATAACAGCTCTATGCTGAAGTGTGATACAGACCTCTGTCAGGGGTTTTATATCCACACATGTCAGTTGTGGATGTTTTGTGTGTGTCTCACTGTCTGTGTAGGGAGCAATGCATTTTAGGCTAGTCACTTGCAGTACAGTTGAAATGCCCTATTTTGGTAAACCTGCTGATGCCATTCAATGTGAAATACACCTTGGGGAAAGATGTCTCTAGCAATCCCTGTGGTGTGTCCCATAACAGCTTTATGCTGTAGTGTGATATTGACCTCAGTCAGGAGTTCTATACCCACACATGTCAGTTGTAGATGTTTTGTGTGTGTCTCACTGTCTGTGTAGGGAGCAATGTATTTTAGGCTAGTCACTTGCAGTACAGTTGAAATGCTCTACTATGGTAATCCTGCTGATGTAATTCACTGTGAAATACACCTTTGGGGAAGTAGTACTCCAGTAATGTCTGTGGTGCGTACTGTAACTGCATAGTGCTGAAGTGTAATAAAGTAGTTAGGTAGGGGTTCTACTCCCACACATGACAGGTGTGTGTTTGTAATTTGTATCCTGTATAGAGCTGAGTGTGTGGGCAATATAGAGGGGATTTTGCTAATTTCTTTTATGGTGGCCCTACTATATATCACAATGTCAACAATACAGGGATAACAGATGTAAATTAGCTGGGAGGCTGGGGTGCAACGACATACCCATACATGTGACATCAAGGCCAGCCAATCCAAGTTAGCAACCCCACTATTAACCAGAGCACACACTCAACCCATGTGTCATATGAACATACATGCCTAGGCAGCAGCCAATATGTGGGTAGTACACTGCATATTGGCCACTGATAGTAGCTATACAGTGATAGCAGTGGGCTACAGAAGGCATGTCATCCTGCCCATCTGTCCAATATGCACGTACATGTAGGCAGTGCACGTCTACCATGTTGCCCAATGGACACTTGCACCACCTGCGGTGCCTTCACATGTGACTCACAATGGACATACCATGCCTGACAATATGTCCTGTATGGACAGATGACACATCAGAGAATACTGTTGGCATGCTATCAATGTAGGTGAAGGGTAAACCTGCTGCCCATTACCAGTTCCTGCCACAGGTGGGCAAGACTGGCACATCTGATGATAATCTGTGTTCACAACATGGGCCAGACACCCCAGGTACAGTTCCACATGTCACTGTACATGCATGTGGGAGGTGTGCACATCTCAGACCCCATCCATGTCATGGACTAAGGAACACATACATGGTATGTGGTGTACAGCATTGGCCACACACAATAGTCACCCAGATCACTAGATGGGGGATGCAATACACACCTGTTTGGGCAAATGCAGTAACTACAGGCCTGAGCCACAATGCAGACCATTGTCATGTGGCCTGATGCCAAGGTATACACATCGCCTACCCTTGTACAGCCTGCTGGCACAGTTGACCACCATACACCCGTGTAGACATGCACCCATGCATATCAGAACTGGCACCCTGTGTGTTTGTGTGTGTGTGTGTTGTATGGTATGTATGTCCACATCCACACTCACCACAACCCCCCAGGGCATACTGAAGCATGCTGTCTGATGTCAGCCATCTCCTCTTACTCTTTGCCCATATGGCCTCCGTATGACCCATGTGGTGCATGTGATACCTGCACATTGATGTGTTGTGTCAATTCCACTAGTGATGAGTTGCACTCCTGGCCTGTCAAGTGTGTCAATGTGTGTGTGTCCCTGTGTGAGTGTGCCTGTGTTAAAGCTGGCACCTGTTCATGCAGACAGGCACGTGTACAACGTCTGCTGTATATCTACTGTATCCCTGTTGCATATATGTTCTGAGTGCTCAACATCAGGTAACCCATATGGTGCATCCAATAACTGCATCGAACTGTGATAGCACTACATAGTTGTCCGGGGTTTTATATCCTGTACTGGTAGGTGTGTGACACAAACATGCTAGGTGTGTGACACAAACATGCTTCAGTTTTACACTCCCACCCCTCCCTGACATGTATTTGCCTCTGTCTGCCTTCCTCACTCCCCCTCTGGTGGATGTGGAGACCCACACCTGCCTTGCATAGGTAGCAGCATGTGTATTTTACGTGATGATCATGATCAGCTGATGGGCTATGCACGAATTGCAGCCCTCCCCTAGCTGATTACATGTGGAACATCTGTGGCAACAATCCCATAGCCAATTGCATGGAAACACACTCCAATACCTAGGAACATCATGGTGGTGTTGGGCCTTTTCAGTCACTGTGAGCAGGAACAAGATCTGTTGTTTGGCAAACAGCATCTCAGATGGATTGGGGTTTACCTCTAACAACATACACTATGGAAAGATGGCAACAAACAGGAGGGGGATGTGCCTGACCTGACTACAGACTGTAAGTGCTGCTATACTGCATTTGGTGTAATGTTGGTTTAACAGTGTTTGTCTGGATATGCCTGTCGTACAAGTAATAATACCTGCCATGTCAGTTCCATGTATATGAGGAATCCCCATCTGCAGGGTGATCTGCAGACTGGGCAGTGTTGTGCCTATGGTTTCATGTGTTAGCCACAGTGCATCTCTTTGTGGAATGCAGATGGTAGTGTGAGGATCGCAGTCTGTAGATATTGAAGGCCGTGACAGTTACTGACTTCATATCCCTCATAGGACATATGTTGCAACAAACACAGTTACAATGGAAAATATACAAGGTTATCACAGCAACATGTCTATACTGGCTTTGTGTATGTGCTGTCAGACACACCACTGTCAACGTTTGTACATATGACGTGCATGAAGTGTTGCATATGTTCTGTATGCCATAAATAGTGTCACCATATCTGATAACAAGCCAGTGATATATCAGATTGCTACACATGTCATGTACAGTAGGGGTTATATTTCATGACATAAGCTGGACATTCTGTGGATGTTTATACAGTACTGAGGTCTGTGTAGTGATGGTGAATGACGGCAGTGTGTGTATTGTTAATATGTACTTTAGCCTGTGTACAGACTGTGGTAGATGTCATTGTCCTAGCTCCCCTTCTATCAGATGTTACATGCTGCCCCACTGTATGGTACCGTTTTTCCGTACATGTTTGTAGGGCCATACACACACATGTCCCATACCACAGATAGTCATCAGACCAAACTGTGTAGCAGCCCATTATATGTAGGGACATTCTGTGAGTGGCACATATGAGGATGGTGTAGAACAGATAGTCCATATACTGTAATATTGTGCTAGCTTACCATATGTGGTTGTGGCTGTGTTCACATTGGTTGTGGTTATGCACTGTCACACAGGTGTATCTTACCCTGTGCTGTGACATGGCTGTTGAGCCTGCTATATATTCAGATACATGTGCATTCCCCCATACGAGATGTAGGCCAGTGTTGAGCCAGTCTGCCTGTAGCCTGCACAGTGCATTGTTACATGCCTAGCAGCTTAGTGTACTTAACCAGTGGGATGTTATGTGCAGATACTTGCCAGATGTACTGCTGCCGGGCCTCCCTTAAACATCATGTATGTCAGACAGAGCAGTGGGATGCTGTACAGATGTATGTCAATATCTAGTGGGCAGTTTGTGTCCATGGCACCCCTGTACCAGCAGTCATTATGTGACAGGCCAGACAGGAGTGTGTGAATCCAACACCTATGGTGCCAAATGTATTCCAGTCATTATGTGTCATACCCATCTACATGGCTGTCTACATCAATATTGTCAGGCCTGGTACACATGTAGTGCACTAATGGAATATGTGTATACCTCTGGACTGTACAGGGTGTGTCCAAAGTTCCATATACAGTGGTCAATATCTCTGCTTCACTCCACAGGGGCATTACATGCTAGCAGCGCTACTTTAAAATGATTTCCTTAAGATGTCTATCTGTAGCCAATGGCACACGTTATAAGCGAATTTCAGCATCCACACACACCATGTCTGTGAAGACAGTTCCAATGAGAGTAGCAACAGTCGTGTAATATACCCGCTATACATACCTGACAGCCCCTTGCACTACGACATTGGGACTATAAGGGCTGGGGTACAGCTACACTCCATCTTCAGGACATATGGTGGAAATATATGTACATATACCTATCCAGATAGCCATACATATATATATATATATATATATATATATATATATATATATATATATATATAGAATGACACGTGTACTACATTGAATTACCACTGTCATGGCAACCACCCACTATACATCCCTACAGCATGTGGCCGTGGTCCCTTTACATTTCCTGTGTGATGGATATCCGTCCTGTGTGTGGGCATCAGTGATACAGGCAGCATGTAACAATACCTCTTACAGGAGAACTTGTACACTCATAGTGGACACATATTTGTAGAAGGTTCAGGAACTACAGACAGACTGTGGGTAAAGTTGCGTGATGCTTTGCATAGTACTGGTGTTACAGGGTGTGTGTGTGTACATACTAGTGTACCTTGGAATGCAGTCTGTCTGCATAGCTCAATACTGTGAGTCTAACCTCTTGCTGGGCAGAGGTATGCCTATCATGTGTTGTCCATCCACCACACAAGCCCTGTGTCAGATATGACACTGGCAGTATGTGTGTTGCATGCTACCAGTACATGGCTACATCCATGTCTATATCGAACCTCAATTCCTTGACTAAAGGTATGTCGCAGACTATCCTGCAACACCAGTGCCTTGCTTAGTGTATGGTAACATTGTTCCACATATATGCTTGTGTTCCAGCCTCTGTCCTCCATCTACATACCAAGCTGTGCATATTTGTCATGCTAGTGGGGGTTGTTCTGTAGTGGGCTGTGAGTATATCACACTGCCATTGCTGCCATTAGTACACTGCTATTGTATCCCCCGCACATACACTGGGGCTGGGGCCATATATGTGTGGGCATCACCTACACAACACATGTGCGCCCTTATGCACTGCAGAGGCCAGTGTATGTAACAGTGGTATATGGTCCTGTATTATAGAGTCCAGGTGGGGAGCACCATAAATGACCTCGGCTGTTACAAATGTGGGTGTATCAAGGGTGAGCTGCCACAAGGTATGTGGATGTGCAGTACTGTATAGTCCACCTATATTGCAATTACTTACATGACTTGGGGTACTGCAAGCCTACTGCCTCCTGCAATACAGACTGTTCTGAGCGCTATGTGTTATGTTCTGGGTACAACCCATATGATCACAAAACGTCTTTATCTCCTACAGAGTTTGTACAGAGTGTAGATAGAGGCTGCTGAACTACACACCTGCAGTACATACTGTTGATTGTGTGGTACCCTGTGGCCCAGTCTGTCAGCACTATTGTACATTTCTGAAGGGCTTGGCTTGGACTGCAACAGTTGTGAACCTTTACAGACTTCTGTATAAGTGTAACTGTTTCACACTTGCAGTACTCCATTTATATGGTTGTCAGTATTTGAACAGCTGTATGATATGGCATATAGGACTGTTATGGTACACAATTAAAGGAGTCCCATTTCTGCAAACCTGTGGGTGGTGTCTTTCTTATGACCTTTATATGGGTATATGTTGCAGGCAATGATTGCCATTAGTATGTTTAGCCCATACAGTGACCAGTTGTTCAGGTGTTAACTGTAGGCATACTGGCTGTTCCATATTGTGTGTACCTCCTACATACGTATCTTACTGTACATATATCTGCATGTGCTACACCTTCCAAGATATTAGCATTTCACTTTACTACTGACAACAAGCTACACATCATTCCATTGCTACACTGTTGTACAGTCACTTTGTGCATCAGAATCATGTTAGCCTGTCCATGCATCGATGTTACAGATGTCAGGCAGTGGCACAGGTATCATCATATGCACAGGGTGTGTTGTTGGTTTGCCAGAGGCCTAGGCTGAGCCATACAATTGACAACATGTGTGTGTGAGGTGGCTGAGTATTGTTATGGGCCACTGGTGATGTTGTGTGTGCAGATATGTGGTTGCCCTAGGTTCGTTGTTTATGTGTGTGTGTCTGCATGCACACAGTTCCTTCATGTGGCTGCCCTATACAGGGAATGGTGGGACAGCTGCAGACTGTACCTGGCAGGGTTTGCAGTTCACTGTCTCTGGCCACGGACACGGGACCTGTGCCTGGCAGGGGTGCTACAGGCAGTATCAGGTACAGAGCCAGACCGCGTACTGCCCCAGAGTTTGACAGACATCCACTGGATCCAGGTCCCTTCTCGAACTGGCCAGGGCCATGTGCATGTGGTCTGCTATGATGGGTTGTGGACAGCCCCCCCACAGTGCTGGGGCTGGTACTGCCAGTAGAGGAGTGGATGTAACTGTTTGGACATCCACGGCAACCTCCAGCTGCTGGTGTTGCTGGCATACATCCATGTGGCCGTCACAACCATCCCGCCCTGTCCTGATGCATGGACATCACATTTTGGATGAGTTCCAATGTCTCACCCCACTGTCTATCCATGACCTCGGTGTAATTACGGATGGCACCTGCTAGGTCATGAATGCTGTCCGTTACAGAGGTGTGATGAGCCCTCTGCACCCTTAAACCCTGCCTGGTGTACCGTTCCATTCGTGCCTGTGCCTCCATGACAGTCTGGAACATGCGTGTGGTTGAAATAGATGTTGCACGTCTCCCAGGTGCATGATGACCAGTGGTACTCCTATGAGCACCCCTGCACATCTGCCTATGTGATACCCGGCCAGACATCTGGCTATGGCTGCTGTGTCCTGACACATGTGTCTTAGATATCACACTGTCCTGGCCCATGCCAACCGTAGGCTGTCCCTCACCTAGGGCCAATAGTGATGAGGTGTGTAGAGGCAGTGTGACTGTGTGCGCGGATGGTTTGGATACGTGTGGGTTGTCAATTGGTAGCCCAGCTGCAGCCTCTGACGACCCTTCCTGTGCCTCAATACACCTATCTTCATGGTCACTATCTGTATCAGTGACATCAGATTTCCTGCAGGGGGGACCCAGCTCCACCTCACCACCTGTGAGAGGAAAACAGGGAACAGACTGTTAAGACCTGTACAACACCGCTGAACAGTAAATACACACACACACACACACACACATATGCAAACATGGCCACATGCACAGACATACACACATGCAGTCAACATACTTGGCAACCCATACACTGCAACAGACAGCACCTACAGACAGCTCCCGCAACCCCATAACACACACAATAGCGGGCAATGGTGCAGTACAGTATCACACACATACCTGTAATTACACACATGTCAGCATGCAGGACATGTGGGACTGAACAGCATGCAGTGCAACTGTAGTCAATCCCCGTTACCAACATTATACATGGCTGTGATGCATGGCTTCTGTTTGTAGGTGATGGCCTTCCCCCTGGAACCCACTACACCCATGTCCACAGCATTGTTGTGCATCTGTTCAGGACCCTGGCATGTACTGTGCACCATACCGCACAAGTGTACACACCATTGCAGGATGTGTCTCTGTGTGTCAGGTGTAGTTCCGCTGCTGCTTACAGCCTCTGTGTGTTCCTGGATCTCATGTGGACACATGTATTTAGTGACTATTTGATGTGTATTCACATAAGTCATCATCAGTGGTGCATGTATGAGTGGTAGATTACCATTAGACCAACCACAGAGACATTGTACTGTACCCATGGTGAGTGTAGAGACCATTATTGACCATGATTGGGCCCTGGCTGATGTTGCCTGTGGTACAGATAGGTTCATAGGTGAGTACTGGTCTATTGGTCCTGGGGCCTACATAAGCCTAGCCACAGGGGTACCCTGCCATGCACCGCCCACTAATGTTATTCCCCTCTGCCCTTGTCAGGCTGTAGCACACACACGCTACCCAGGGTGTATTCCCCATTTACCATTCAATTGCCAAGTTTTTCTGTCAAGGAGGCCAATGAGTAGCATTGCCTGACATGTATGGGTAGTCCATTCTAGAGTGTGGTGATTCCCCAGGACAGGGCCCTATCCCTCCAGTATGTTCTGTGTAATGTGTTGATTAGGTTTAGGACCCTGGAGTGTGTGTTAGCAGAGGGAGTGGGATGTCGTTATATGTAGCATGTTCACTTGTTCTGTGTATGACATAGGTGTGTATGTGGCACTGGAGTGTAGCCACAGTTGTCTGAGATGGACTGTGTATTGCATGTGTTTGAGGCTGGTAATCCCATTAGTGAGGTGGGTGCTGTGTCAGTGCACATGTACATCATGCATTATGGGTAGGTGTGTTAGATGTGTACATGGCCTACACCTTATCTATGACATGCACAGTGAATTGCCAAGCATAACCTTAAACCATACTCACCGGCATCCGGCCGCTGCCTTGCTGGTATCCCAGAGATACCTACATTGACATGCAATAGAGTTGATGTCAGTGGCCACAGCTGTGGCATTGCTACAGGGTGGCTGCAATATTGCAGTACCACAACAGGTGAAGTCCACAGTACTACAGTTTATGCATTACTGTTTATCAGCACTACACAGCAACATACCCCACATCTCACGCATGCATTGGTCTACCTGTACAGATGCATACACTACAGTAGTCTACTGAAATGCCATGGAACCTTACCTGCATGCTCAATGTGTGGTGTATGAGTAGCACCCACCTGCATGACCGTATAGGTCTGGAGCTCTTGCGGGCGGGCAGGTGCTACCAGGCTGATGAGCAGCTCCTCCATGCTGGTGAGAGGGGGATGGATGTTATGGCCTCCCGTTGCAAGGTGGTCACCCCACTTGGCAGTGGCATGATGTCGTACTTGCTGGAGCAGGTCACTACAATGGGGGCGGACCTGCTCATAAGTTCGGCTGTGCAATCCCAACTCATTCACCCTGCGGATCACATCAGTCCACATGGCTGTTCTCTCCTGCTGCTCCATGCTTGTCCATGAGAAGAGCAGCTGATAGTTGTGAATGATGCTGGTGATGATGATCTCCTCCTCAGTGGCACTGTATGCGGGGTTTCTCGGGTGTGCCATAATCCCTGAAATATATAATGATGGAAATATGTCTGAGCAACACATATGTCAAGTTTACCATAATACAATACACATATCAGTCTCCCACCACCATATCAGCTCCAATATAATGTTCACACTACGCTAGTGATATGTGTCTGGTACGTGCACCATTGGGCCATATATTGTACTGTACAACACTTTCTGCTATGTGGTTATAGACATGATCCCTGTGGGGACACTAGAGTTGCAGGGCTGTTGCAGGGTATTTCACCTGCATGCCATTGTCACTGTCACTATGTGTCCACATATGCATGTGGTAGGCCTGCCATGTGATTGCTACACATCTGCCATTCTGTATTATTGGGGGTATCTATGCATGCTGTTGGACATGTTCTGGGATTGTGTGGACTATTACAGCCCACATATGTTCCATGACAGTTACACACCAGTATGTGTTGGGGTTATTTGCCAGCAGGAACACCACTCCAACCTAATGTGCTCATGGTACCAGTCCACATCACATCTGTGGCCCACCATGGAACCTCATTATCTACTGTTCCATCACTACCTTCATGTGGAATCACCTCAGGGGATGGTGTCCCTCCCTCATGGAGCACACACAGACATGTGTCTGTCACCCAGGTACATCACGGGTATTGGGCATAGGGAGGTCCACAGTGACATGGGGTATATGCTACATCACTTGGAGGCATGCCGTACACATACACAAGGTTCAACGTGCATGTGCCTCCTGCCCAGCGCACAGCCCAGGCACCTTTATGTCCATGTAGATGCTGTCATGACTGTCCATGGGTGGGCACCATGTTCTCTTTGTTCCCACATTGGGCTCAATGGCCTCCACATTCCAAATGTAACTACCCGTCTACAGTGTTTAACCACCATGTGACATATGCCAGCCCTGTATGCTGTCTTGTTTGTCACCCAACCAGACCTACATACCAATATGTGCCTAATACCCTTCACCAACATATATATCCCATCATCGCATACAAGTGCAATGAGTTCCCAACATGGGTTACACACTTAGGTTCATAGGTAGGTACTAGGCTATCTGCCCGAGGGCATTTATAAGCCTAGCAAGAGTGTGTCGGCTTTCACCGCCCCATTGATTAATTAACTGATCCTCTGTCAAGCAGAGCCAATGAAGTGATTCCAGGGGTGTATTTTCTGTTACCCATCCACTTGTCAAGGTTTCTCTTAAAGAGTGTTAGTGAGGGGCTCTGCCTGATGTAATTTGGAATTTTGTTCCAAAGCATGGGGAGTCTCTGTGACAGGAAACTATCCCTCCAGCATGTTCTATTTATTACCAAAATGAAAAAGAAACAACAAACCAGGAATTGAAGATACTGGCTAGCAATAAAAACAATAAAAGGCACCAAAGAATAAATAGTGAACAATTTATTAGCACTTTCGTTTGGTATAATCACCAAACTTCTTCAGATAAACCTCCATTTAAATTTCTACTCAATGTATAGCAAAAAATATGGCATCACAAACACAGCAACCAATAAAAAAATACTAAAAAAATACTGACCAACAATTTAAAACTTTGAAGGAATATAACATTTACTAACTATATATTTATTTTTTGCTACTGCAGTATTCCAGTTCACATATTTATGTTCTGTGGCAGGTTATCCAACATCACACTGTACATGGATTCAGTTCACATGCTTGGTTTGATTTTCCTGTGGTGAGAATTAGTTTGCTGATACCGCTTGCACATCAATTGCTATGATGGCTTAGTGGTTAACTGCTGTGACTATCGTGTACAGGGTCCTGAGTTTGAGCCTTGCAGAGGCAGTTTATTTTGTTGCTGGGCAGAACATGGGCCATTGGATCCAGAGTGATTAAGGCACTTTAAAGCAGTTGTAAGTGGGTTTGCACGGGTTTGCATGACAGTAAGCACTGCTAACCTCCGGTTACAGTTTCTTACAATCAGTTAGCTTCAACTTGGCTTAATCTGTGTAGGCAATGCTTACCCCCACGCAAATGCACTTACACATGCTTACTAATGCTTTTATATGCTTACTACTGCTTATTTGTGCTTAAACATGCTTACTAGTGCCTTATTCATTATGACACTAACACTTCACATGTGCATTTAACGCAGTATTCCAGTTCACATTTAAATGTTATTATGTAGGTTATATGGCAATAAGATGTAAAAATATGTTCACATACAGATTTCACATGGAAAATGATATGTGCTGTAGTGGGACTCAAACCAGGAATGCCTGTTTGTTAGGTGGATGCTCTAACCACTACACTATTGCTGTGTTGCTTCATTTGCATATATATTCCTTGTTATCCTCTTCAGCCTTTTCAGCTGCTTTAACCGTAGCTAAACGATGGGCAAACCCGCGCACCTATGGTTAGCTGCACTCGGGGTTTAAAAATAAATTAATAAAAGGGTTTCTTCATTTTATTTGACTGTACTGTTGCTGTTGAACACATGGGGACTGTTGGTGGGGATATGCGGACACTTAAGAGCAGTTTCGCTCATTTATTTACACATTCTTCTGTTCTACTTTGCAGGGGCGTGTTTATTTTGAGAGCTCTGCTCTCAGACACGCCCCCTGCACTTGTGCATGCTCCGTGTAGCATTAGGAGTTCAGGCAGCACACTTTCATTAATATGCATGGCACGCTGCCATCCTCCTCTTAAACTGCCGCTTCTGTGCAGGACTAGATTAGTCCTGCATGGAAGATTAGTAAATCTGGGAGTGTGTCTAAATGAATCTTGGTTAAACAGTATTATCACAAGTTTAAAGTTTTTTAAGAGTAAAAATAAATTTGTTCCCCTTTTATTAATAAAACAGCTTTAGTTTTTCATTAGTTAGTTAAAGAGATTATTACATATGTTAATAGCACTTTGAAATATGTGATTAAGTTTAATCTTACTAAGGATGAGTGGGAGGCTTTAATAACTTTGGGAAGGGATAGGTCTGTTGTAATAAAACCAGCTGAAAAAGGGGGAAATATAGTGGTGATGAACACTGATTTTTATAAGAAGATGTGTTTTAACTTATTGCATGATACATTTGAATATCAATTACTAGAACATAATCCATTGGAACAAATAGAGTTGGGTATTGTGACGTTATTGGAAGATTTGATTAATAGGGACATTTTGACTGATGCACTAGTCATGGTAAACCACTGTACTCTCTTATTCTTATTTCATGTACATCCCAAAGTTCACAATAATATGGAGAACCTACTGGGGAGACCAACTGTATCTCAGGTGGGGGAGTCACTTGGAAAGGGTAAAGAAAAATTTGTATAAAATATTACAACTTTATGTGATGCATCTTCCCTCACATGTAAGGGATACGCAGCATTTCCTTAAGGAAGCTAAGCATATCAAGTGGGGAAAGGATATTTTTTGCAACAGTTGATGCTAGTAGTCTGTATACTACTATTGACCATAGATATGGACTAGAGGCCACTGGACATTATTTAATGAATGTTAATGGATTACAAAGTATTTTAAATATAACTAGTTTTATTTTGAATAATAATTATTTTTCTTTTGATGGGTCTTTTTATAGACAACTTAAGGATACAGCTATGGGGGCTAAGTTTACTCCCAGCTATGGTAATTTCTTTATGGGATGATTTAAGGAAATTTTTTGTATAGTAATTTTTACTTTGTCAGCAATGTGGTGCTTTATAAATGCTACATTGATTATTTATTTTTTATAGCTAACATATTGTTGGCTTTATGCAGGCTATACAGAAGAATACCTTTGGTTTATCTTTTACTTATAACATACATGATAATACCATTCATTATTTAGATGTTGAGTTCTATATTATTAATGATACAATACATTTGATGTTATCTAGAAAAGAAACTTCTGTGAATTCTTTTTTGTATGCATTTAGTGCACATCCTGGCCACCTGATAAGATCTCTCCGCTATGGTTTATTCTGTAGAGCTAGAACTTTATGTTCAGAAGAGATTAATTTCCAGACAGTACATGTGGATATCAGTGTTGACTGGTGGCTTCAAATTAAAGGGGGGCTGCAGGAGACAGCTGAATGGGTGGGGCCAATGGGAAGGGGTGTGGCCAACTAGAAAGGAGTGGGGTTATGCACAAAACCACAACAACTGGAACTTTAATTAAATACGTTGCCCTGGTTGCCAAACCATCATTATGAGAGTCCAATCAAGACAAAATGAAGTGTAGAAGAAAAAATATTTCAATGCATTGGCTATATGACAACTTACTTAATATCTAGATGGAAACATAAAGATTGTAAGGCACGAAAAAAGAAATTACTTTTTAAATACATTACTGGAATGCCAGTCAAAATCAAATATATAAAAAAAAACAAGCAGCACTCAACTGAAGCCACTTCTCCTTGCATTGCAGTTCTAATTATAATTTATATTCAGCTTTATAAAATTACCAAGTAACATGCTGAAAGTAGCAATCTCTGTGATACCCCCACTTGTAAAAATATTTTTTATCCAAAAAAGGCCTGCCGCCTGACAACAACTATCTACTTGTTTCATGGGGAAAACATGATCAAAGAAAAAATGAACAGCAAACAAGAAACAAGCTCAAGATAAAGTGCTTAAAGGATTACTGCACAGGTTATGGACCACACATGATAGATTGACATTCTGTTTAGTTTATGGGTAAAGCCTGCAAAGATGACTGCAAGTCTCCAACAAATGTAATGAGCTTCTGAAAATGCTGTAATCCTGTCCTTTATTACAAATACTGTCATATGCGTTTCAACAGCTTAGGCTTATACGTTATCTAGTTATGTAAATATTCTCTGCATGGCAACAATGAAAAGGCTTTCAATGCTGGTAATTCTTTAACAGTATGCTTATTAAAGCTTATTTGCATCTTACAATCTCTGACAAGCTTACCTGATGGTCATTAAAGTATTGCTACTTAAACACAGAGCAACAGGGCACTGCAACAGCATGCATTTTCTGAATAATAAGAAGCATAAATCAACAGTATAAAAATATGACAGAAAACCAGAACATTCTGCAAAATCAAGGACAGATGAAAAGCCACACCCATACTTGTGGTCTACCTTGGATGGGGGAATACTCTGCACACTTACACTGCATAACTGCTCCTTGCCTTGCTTGGACACATCCAGAGCCACTGCAATCGGGAGTGGGGTGCAGCAAGTATGTCACAATTTGAAATGTCTCTGACTGATGGTGATGGCTCTGACAGTCATACCTCTCAACCTCAGAGCAAGAAATCTGGACAAAGCCATACATAGAAGTGGGACACAGGCCCACAAATAAGGACAATTTTTAAATATTGCTCTTATAAACTTAGAAAGATAATAGAATAGTAGTAGGTCTTGCATTAGTATGAATTTTTCTGAAGGGTATGAAATCTGAAACACAAATGTCTGGGATTATTTTCTAACTTCAATCTTTAATGATTTGCCACTAATTTGACAGAAAACCAGAATTTTATGAAAAACAGACCAAAAATGTGATGCAAAATTATAAAATTGCCACACAATACAGCTGGGAACCAGTCAAAGAAGGGACACCTTTTTAATATTAGTACTGTTAACTTGAACAGCTGAAATAAAATAAGAGCATCTACATGCATTTCTGAAATAAAAGCAAACTATAACTCTGATCATTACAGTTATTTATAATTGTAAACCCTCCACGTTTTCTTCTAAAATTGCCATTTTACAGAGGGATTCTTAGGGGGAGAGCAGCATTTTGAGCTAAAATTGGGGACGGTAGAGAGGTTTGGATAGTCCTAATTCTATAAAGCGATTTATCTGCACATACCTCTCAACTTCTTAATGCAGGAAATCTGGACAAGGCCAAATATATTGGGGGAACATATAAACAGTACTAAAAATTGCTCTTGTATAAACTTAAGACAGACTTTTTCTGAAGGTTATGACGTCTGAAACTCAATGTCTGTCATTATTTAGTGACTTCATTCCTAAATGATTTGCCAGAAAACCACAAATTTTATGAGGAACAAACCAAAAATAAGAAGCAAAAATCTATTCATTCTGCAAAAATCTGGACAGTTGAGAGGTATAGTTCAGCCAGGGCTGTCTGGGTTTGCTGCCCTTCTCCCCTTACAAACTCATGGTCGAATGAATCCTCCCCCCTGCAGTCATTCCACTGTCCCATTCCTTGGTTATTTCGCTCCATTTACCATAAACACTGTACTGTGCATACTGTTTTACTTCTGCAATGGTTTGGATTTCATTTGAAAGTTTTATTTTTCATTTTACAGCACAAACCCTAATAGATATCTGCTAAACAAAGCAATGCAGTCTCACAATGAAAATAGACTTGGCATTAACACTTCTCTGCCCTTGAAACTCACATTCATTGAAACAGCATTGAAACCCACATTCAAAGAAAATACATTTTGCCAGTGTCAGATAAAGATTAACTTTGGGCTGTTTTCAAATCATAGGCCCGTTGAATATGAAACATACACATGCTCTTTGATACACCTTCCTGGTTGTATTAAATTATATTCCTTGTGCAATACAGTACAGTTGTTAGACGGCATTTTAAATTTATTGTTTTGAACATTTTTCCAGTAAACAATTAAACAAAATGCATGCACCAATAATGACAAAACTGCCCAATTCAGAACATTTCCATCATAAAAGTCTACTCAAATTTCTACAGTTCACCAGTATCAGTAAATATGCACAATCTCTGAAGAAGTAAAAGTCATCCAATAATTCCACATTAAAGAAATCTGTAACTAATGAAGAGGTTGCTGCTAGCAAACAACTTTATATGTCATTGTTTCATCTACAAATAAAGTGCCTGTTGCCCTTGAGGAATAAATTGTCTATGTTGCATTAAAAAATGATAAGCTAGTAATATCGCAATAAGGAATGGATGGCAAACTGCTAATAGTTTCATAGTTACTAGCTATCTTCACCAAAAAGGACTACAGCATCCACCCCCTTTACAAGGCAGTACAGTATCAGCAATGCATTTACTTACTGTGGGAGTAAAACCCACAGCCTTCTGCACCAAAAGCAAGTACACTACCTATTGTGCTATTAACAATGCAATAAGACTGAGTATAAGCAGGACTAAACTTTTGTTCCCCTGCAGCTCTTAGCTCTCAGCTCCTTGTAAAATCTACTTGACACTCAGCTGTGTCTCTGAACTTTTCAGCACAAAAAAATCTGGAAAAAGCCAAAATTTATTGGGGGGGGGACAAAAGCCCACAAACCAGGGACACATTTTAAACATTGCTTGTATAGTGTTGGAAAGTCGCTAGAATAAAATGCTGTGTTACCACCATAGATTTCACTGCCAAGACTTGAACCCAGGGGACCCTGTGCAAAACAGTCAGAGCAACATACCACTATGCTAAATCAGCTGTTTTGTGAAAGAGAGGAAGACTGAAACTTAAATGGCTACCATTTAGTTAATTCAGTTCTCACCATAGCTGTCAACCTCTTAGCAGAAAACACCTGAACAAAGCCAATAATGGGGGAATACAGCCCCCAAACATATTCAGTGAATTCAGTTCTCACCATAGCTCTCAACCTCATAGCAAAAAACACATGGACAAAGCCAGTAATGGGGGAATACAGCCCCCAAACATATTCAGTGAATTCAATTCTCACCATAGCTCTCAACCTTAGCACAAAAAACCTGGACGAAGCCAATAAAGGGGGAATACAGTCCCAAAAATACGGACAATTTTCAAATATCCATGTTATAAACTTAGAAAATTGCTGGAATAAAAGGTTTTGTGTTACCATGTACTTTCTGAAGAATATGAAGTCTGAAATTCAAATGCCTGTTGATTTTTATTTAACATTTGTTAACCAGGAAAATCTGACTTGGAACAAAAGCCAATCTTTAGCAGAGCAGGGACAAACACTCCACACACCTCTTTGTAAGTTGGAGGACATGCAGACTCCACACAGAAGGCACCCCAGCCAAGAATCAAATCAGAAGCTGCTAGGTAACAATGCTACCAGTGTACCACTGCACTACTAACTTTGCAAGGATAATTCCAATGTTCTCATTACCACATGACAGAAGGTTGTAGATGCAGATAACCAATTTACTCATAAATATAAATGTGAAAACGTGTTATAAAAGGAATTATAAAGGGGAACTGGAGGATATATATTTTGTGACTTATGCTCTGTTTGTTGAAGGTGTATCACATATCTTGAGGAAACGTTGGTATATTATTACATCGGATGTGATATATAAACATTGGAAATTGAATATTTCATATAGAGTTTCACCTAGCATAGCAAGTAAAGTTGTACACACACATATGGGCAGTAAGATTTTGGAGTCTCAGTGTAAGGGATGCACTGCTTGAAGTTACATGCATCAGGGAATTAGATACATCATTAATGGGAATCTGTTCAAAGTTCCAGAAGTATTTAATTGTTATCAAAAATGGTGATTTAATTGGTTAGTTTGCCTTTGTAATAAGTTTTACATTGGTAATACCATACATACACTTAAGATGAGGATACGTGAACATATCTGAGATGTCAAAAAGAATTCTCCTACCAGCCCTGAAGTGTCACATTTTTCAAATATCATAATAGTGATTCAGATTTATTCAGGTTCTTTATAATGTACATGTTTACATGTTCTGATTTATACTTAAATCCTTCTGATATGTTATTACAAAAGGAGGCTTGGTTTATTTTCATTTATGATACATTCCCACCAAAGGGACTTGATAATGAATTACTTATGAAATATTTAATATAACAGCTTTGGAAGTATCTTGGACCCTCATTTCACAGAATTTAGGATATGTGTATTGTATTCAAGTGGCATATTGTTGTTGTTATAATTATTGTTATTCTATGAACTCATTAGTTTCAACTGATTTATTTTTGCTTTATGTTTTCATTTAAATTCATAAATGTTGTTGTTATAATTATTGTTATTCTATGAACTCATTAGTTGCAACTGAATTATTTTTGCTTTATGTTTTCATTTAAATTCATATGCCTTCTGGCACATTCTTTTGTTCTATTGTTCTATTTAGTAATGTTCTAATTGAACTATTTAAGTGTTTTACTGTGTTTAAAACTTTTGAACCTTGAAGGCATATGCCAAGATGCTAGTTCATTTCTGGTTTTTACACATTGTTCCTGGTTTCCCATAAAGTTGTTTGTTTGTGCCAAATGATGTTTTCCTAAATTTTGGAGTGTGGAAGAGGTTATATTTGGCAACAATTACAAAAGCTGTGTTCATAATAAAGAACTGCAACACACTGTATTTTTCAACTAGTCAGATATTCTGCTCACAGTGAAGAATAAACTAAATTCCAGGATCCAAAGCTTCCAAACTTCTAATAAATGTCCTTCCAGTGAAATAAATCCTGGAAGCTACAACTGGAGCATTTTCTGATTGAAATTATACTTTTCTATTTTCAAACAAACTTGTTCTTTTTTCTTAAAAAAAGTTTTATTGGATTTTCAGTTTGTAAAATAATTGCAACAATATTTACAGCCAGAAACTTGTGACTACAATAAATGAAAAAAAAATTCAACTAAACCTCACACACAAAAGAAAAAAAAACAATTATTTACAGGAGTATCCATTAACCATCAAGTCATTCAAGTTATTATACATTAAATTACATCTAAAATGTAGTTATGCTTGCTTGTCAAGCAGATCTCTAAGTTTTATCCATGCATTGTAGTAACAGATAATCATGGTTGTTCTTGACTCAATTGTAATGATTTCCAGGTGTCAGACTTCTGTTGCAATATTTGCAAATTCTTTGAAGGAGGGTGTAGATTCATTCTTCCAACTCTGAGTTATATCCTTTCTCACTATAGATAGTATAGACCATAACATGTGATATTTCATTTTTTAACACATATAGGAATAGGAGTGTTAAAAAGGATTAGTGATTTAGAAAAAACAAATTTAGCTAAAAAAAACTGTAAAGAGATTAATGTTATTCCAATAACATGTTAAGACAGTACAGTCAAAATATGTGCTGCCAATCTGTTTTAAGTTCTTCTTTACTTGCTTTACTGCTTGAACATTAATTCAATTTTATGTGGTGTGAAGAAAGATCTATGCAAAAATTTCCAAGTAGCAACATTAAGCTGTATGTTTATAAGATATTAGAATTATTTTATCTTCTTAACTCAGAGATCTGTTATTGAGTTCTATATTATTAATGATGCAATACATTCAACAGTAAAATAGTTCAAATAATTATCATTGCAACTTTTTGTTTTTCTCCTCACAACGCTATATAATTTGGTTAAGAGACACTGTCCCAATGTGTTTTGTTACATTAAGAATATTAGATATTCAATTCATTTTGGGATGTGATCACTTATCCTTGGTTTCATTAACTTCATTTCTCCTACATGTTGTCTGCAGGATTGTACATCTGGCCACATGCATTTATCAAAATTATATTTGTTCTTAATATAATCAACAGAATGTAGCTTTTCATCTTTCATTAATTGAAACCAATGTAGCAGAATTTTATTTTTAAATGTGATTGTTTCTAACTTTGAGGTGGAGATGTTGTTTTGGGTATATGCCATAGGAAATATAAGGAAGAGCCATGTTTTATATGCCAGGTTTTTATATATAATTTTTTTAAAAGTGTTTGATATCATAGAAATGAAATAGAAGTCACTTGTTTGGTGACTTTTTCATATAAGGTAATCTTTTAATAGCCAATATAGACTGTTATTTAGTATGAGATAATTATTAGAATATCTATTATGTTTATAGTTTATAAAACAAGTTCCTAAAATCTCTTTCCACCTAGCTGTGTAAGTGTTACTAATCCAAATATATATATTGTTTTTATAATTGGTGATAATGAATATAATTCTAGATCTGGTAGTTCTATCCCTCCTGCTACCCAGTCTCTCATATGATGGTTTAAAGCAATTCCTGGTTTATTGGGATACTAAGGAAATCTCAAAATTAAAGTGTTAAATTCTTTTATACAACTTTTTGTGGGGGTAATGTTAGTGATTGTGTAATATATAAGACTTTTGGTAAGGTAATCATTTTGATTATAGATAACCTGTTTTCCAAAGTGACAAAAATGTATTCCATGTGTCTATTATATTCTTTATATTGTTTATACTGTTAGTATAATTATAATTTATTATATCTTTAATGATATATGTTATAATTATTCCTAAATAATTCATGTTCTTCTCTTTGACAATATATTTAATGAATGTATTTTTGATTCTTTTTGTTATTTGTACTTATAAGTAGGATTTTTGTTTTGTCATTGTTAAATGTTAAGCCAGATTTTCTTTGAAATACATCCATTGCTGAGAAAACTGCAGATAGAGAATGATCATTGTCATTTAATGTTAATAAGATGTCATCAGCAAATAGTTGGATTTTAGAGTTTAAATTCTCATTTATGTTAATACCTCTTATAGCTATATTTGATCTGTGAAAATTAGCAAATGTTTTCATAATTTGGGTAAAAAGCAGAAGTGAAAGAGAACATCCTTCCTTTCAAAATTTGTATAGAATCAGAAGTAAAAGTACCTATTTTAACATATGCAAAACCATCATTATAAAGAGGATTAAAAAGATGTGTGAAGTTACTTGGAAAATTATATTCTTCTAAAACCAGCAAGAGATATTTCCAGTTCACTGATTCAAAAGCATTATTAATATCAAGGCTCATTAATGTTACATTGCCTGTTGTTTTATTTACATAGTCAATTATTGTGATTATTATTTTAATATTATCGTAGGCATTTCTGTAAGATAAAGCCAGTTTGATCTTAGTTAATCATAGTGAATAGAATATATTGCAATGTATTAGCAAATTGCCATGAACAATTTATAATCTACATTAAAAGTGAAATCGGCCTGCATGAAGAACATTCAGGAGGATCTTTGTCAGTTTTTAAAATTGAAAAGATAAGGGTATATTTGCAGGAAGGAGGAACTTTAGCTAGGTCATTGACTATAGAAAAAAACTTGTGTAGTATGTCTAGGGCTTCTTCGGGTAACAGTTTATAAAGTTCAAATATAATTCCATCATTACTGGTGCTGTATTACATTTCAATTTAGAAATTTGAGTTTGAAGTTCAAACATAGAGATCATTTTGTCAGTTAATTTCATTTGGTTATTAGATAGTTTAGTTTTTTTTAATACATATTTTAATTATTTCTTCTGTATCTATTAATATATTATTTTGATTGATTTCATTATAATAATCTCAGAATTCCTTTAGAATATCTTCTACTGATGCTTTTATTTTCTTCTTATGTGGGTAGACTTCTTTTATGTGATTGGACTTACTGAGCAATATTGTTTTTTGTGGCTAAATTGCACATAGATTTTGGGTTAATAGAGAAGTTAATCATCGTAAGCTTCTCAATATTTATTTTAGTTTTATGGCTTAAGATTTCCAAGTAAGGGTTGTTTAGCTTATTAATCTCTTCTGCATTATTTTAATTTGTCTGATTTTCTAATTTTAACTTGCCAAGTTTTCCTTGCATTTCAAGTAAATCTTTGTCCCATTGTTTTTTTTTTATTTGACAACCAAGCAGTGACTCTACCAAAAATATATGCTTTTAGTGCATCCCATAAATACATTTCTGAATTATATTCTATATTTTTAATTTCTATAAAGGAAAGAATTTCTTTAATAAAAAAAGTCCTCAAATTCTTTTAAACAAGTTATATATGCTGGTAATCTTTTTATTTTAACATTATAATTAGATTTCAAAATTAGCTCAACGGTAATTGCATTATGATTTGAAAGCAACAGGTTACTCTTTTGACTTTGCCTAGTATATCAGTCAGGTCATTAAAGATATAAACTCTGTCAATTCTGGATTGCATTCCATGTCTATGGGAATAATGGGTAAAAAATAATGAATTTGGTTCTGAAAATTCATCTATGTCTCTTGGTGAAACAATTCAGTAAATTTTAACAATGCCTTTGCAGATGCCTGTATTCTCCTTTTACCTGTTGTGCTAGTATCACTTTGTGACAGTATACAATTAAAGTCTCTTACTAGAATGATGCTGCCTTTCGAGTTTTGAATTACTTGTCCTAGATTTTAGTCAACTGTATTGTTTCCTATTCCAGAAATCCAATACAAGTTAATAAGAGTTAATATCCTCTTATTATACTTTATAGTTCCAGTAAAAAGCATACCTTTATCATTTTGTTATGTTTCTATACTCATAGGCATAGGCAGTGAATTTCTCCATAATATAACATCCCCTTTTTTGATTATATTGTGAACTAGATAATGTACTGTAGTTTTTTGTATTTAGCCTATGTCTTCAGTTGATAAGTGTGTTTCCTATAAAAAAATAATAATCTGAGAATTAAACAACATCAAATATTGGTTTAAGCTACCTCTCATTCATCCATTATTTAATCCATTGACATTTGTGGAAATGCCATTTGTCCTACTGATCAAAAGTATACATGCACTTCTTGTAGATAATGACACTGTGTTAGTAAAGAACTGCTTAGTAATTATCATGTGAACATTAACAATTGAGGGTTTGAATAGACATAAAATAGTTACTATTGTGGACATTCGAAGAAACCTAAAAAATGTAGTTATTATTAAACATTTGCTTTTAACATCCCTCTTACCCCCATGGAGTCTAACACTCCTTGCTTGAATAGTCTAACCATCCAAGCAAACACATCCATCCAATACTCTGACAAAAAAAAAATCCCAGTCTACTCTATTGCAATCAAATATGATGCCATTAACAGTAAAATAAAGATGAACCTGTATCCTTTAAAACATTGTTAATATATATTAATACTACAATTATTTCACATCTTAATTTTTTATTTAACATATACATTCTCCAGTTTTATGTGCTCATTAAGGTGTTAAAGTAAGGTCTGCTTACGTCTCTTGTTATTGTTGTTTATCTATGCATATTTTTGAAATTCATCAACTAATAGTATAAAATATGCAAGACTGCTGCACAACAATTTAAAATGTTTTCTGATGTGTCACACCATAACACCGACGTACTTTCAGATCCTTCTATTCCTTCTTTGTAAGATAATATTAAAGTAAATGGATTGTTGTTCTACAGTGTTTAAACAATCTTTCACTATTTGTTCATATTCAGTGGTTTATTACTGTAAATCAAAGCCTCCTATGTTATTCCTGTCAAATATACAGTTTATTGCTTATTTTGCTTTATATATGAGACTTTTGAGTGTATTGACAACATATTCATAGCACGTGTCAAGCCTCTAATAATGAAGCTGTAAACATTTTATATATATATATATATATATATATATATATATATTTGCTTTACCATTCATTGACAACTGCTATCAAGCTTCAAATGCTTCCTTTCAAATATATTTACTTATAAATGTATTCAAAGGTATTTCACAGTATGTGTAACATAATTGTTTCCCTTCTTCAATGCTAGCTTGTATGTTTAACTATAGTTGCAGTCAAATTTGAGCTAATGCATATTTAAAAGGTTCCATGTTTTATTTAAATTAAACTTTTAAAGCTGCCTGTCAATCAGAGTCTCTGAACATGAACAGCTCTGTTCTCTTGTTTTGGTGGGAATTCCAACTGAACTCTAGCTGTTTACCAAAAAAGCTTCATGTGTTCTAAACGAAGTAAAAAAGCTCAAGCTATGGAGAGAGGAGCTTCATATCCAACGGCCACAGAAACACCTCGCATGGGGACAACCCATCAGTCACAACAATTTTCATATATTTCGTATTGAACCTGAACATTTGGTCTATGAATAGAGACTATTTCAATGCCATTTAAAACTTCACAATCGCTCCACTGTTAACATTAAAACACACAGCCATAGCAAGTGCAATCACCTCCCCCGCCCCAGTCCAGCGCATCATAAATCATTCTATTAAATAGAACACTAACATATTATCTAAATCTATGCAATAAGAAGACAGGCAGCTTATAGGTTTTACTATTAGTTTTAGTGAAACAACTTTTCTAATGTTACTGTAGTTAAAGATTACATTGAGTTGTTTCCGCACTTAGGTGAAAATGTTTATCTGTCATTTCTTTTATTATACCATTTAAGAAGCAGTTTTAATTTAACAGTGTTAATGTCTTTTCTTTTTTATAACAAGAAGGTATGAGATGAGATGTCACTCATAGTGTGTGTTTCCCTTTAGTAGGTAACTGAAGTTTATATGAATTAAACAAGTTTAAATTCAACTATGTGTTACACTGCAGCCATTTTCTGCTTCAAATATAAAGTATGCATTTGTTTCTGAGTAAGCAATTCTGTATGCAACCCTTCAGATCATATACTAGCATAAATGCTGTATGCTTCATTTATGAGAAACTATTATTTCATCATTACTTATTAAAATGATTCTTAATTATCTGTAAATTAGACAAGCATAAGACAAAAAAAGGAATTTAATTACCTTACATTAGCTACTTGCTGATTCTCTGATTCCTATTTATGTTACAGTTGAGCATGTTGTCATTTCCTGTTTTGCTAGTAAAGATATGTAAAGAAATAAAACTAAACTTGTTTACATAAAAAGAAAAAAAAACAGCCCTTAACATCTTGTTATTTCCTTCATAAATAAAGAAAGAGGAAAAGGAAAAGCTTTATTTTCCCCTTAATTTCGCTTTTTTCTTATTTGTCTTATTTCCATTTGTCTCCAGTTACATTTTTAGAGATATAATGAACCAGTCTATGTCCTGTGTTTGTTCAAAAATTTTGTTAGTTTGTAGATATTACAATGCAAGTTCAAGATCTTCGAAGAATTTAACCCCATTAGAAATAAAAATCTTCAGCCTAGCCAAGAACAGTAAATGTACTTTTATCTGCTTTTTCATAAGTTTTCTTATAAGGGAAAATAATTGCTTCCTTTTAGACATCACTGTTGCTAAATAGTCATTATCAAAATGAATAATATTTTCTTCTGGTTTAAGTATTGAATTAGCTCAGGCAGCTTTGAGTACCAGTCTTTTATCCTGAGATGAAATAAATTTAACCACAATAGACCTCGGGGAAGTACTGGACTTTGATATATGATTAACCAGAGATTTGTGTGCTTTCTCTATACCAAAAGTGAGAGCTTCAGGCAAATCTAAAGTTTTAGGGAGCCAGGTAGACAGGAAATTAACCATATTGTTAGCTTCAGTGCCTTCTGGTAGACCAAAAATATGAAAATTGTTTCTATGGGACCTGTTCTCAAGGTCATCTATTTTGGCTAGTAAAGAGTTGTTCTGCTTTAACAGGAATTCAATATTATTCTCCCCTTCACTTATTCTTCCTTCCATATCATTCAAGAAGTTTTCAATGCTGAAAATTTGGTTTCTCTGTAACTGCAGAGCTTCATTAATTTGTTCCATTTGTTTGGAACCGTTTTTCTTAAAGTCATCTATTTTGGTGTCCAATCTATCTATTTTCAAAGACAGTCCTTTAATATTAAACAGTAATGGCTGAAGCTGTTTTCTGAACACAGAGTGTTTAGATGCTGCCTTTATATAACTCATGATGCTGCAGATTACAGATATTGACAGGACAATAGCTGAATTTTACATTTTTCTTATATAATCCTTTAGGACACCAAAGATTATTGTAATGCAATTGAGTTGTTTAGGATTATTTAGAAATAAATGTTCCTGTCAGAGATACATGTAGTAGCAGAGCAGAAGAAAAGTGCTACTATCCTAATCTCATCCTGGCCATGCCCCCAAATAAATCTGTTCTTGAAAGCAAACCTATTTCTTTATTTATTCAAATATATTATCCATTTTGACAGCTGAATATTTAGATGGACCTAGACACTAAGAAATTGCCTCAGTACACAGAAAATCTGATCAAGTTGAACAGTGAGTCTTTATAAAAAAAAAGGTTATATCCCCACTCATTGAATGGGAAATATAATTCAGAACACCAAGAAGTTGAACTTGAAGAGGTAATAAACCTTCTTTGCCATACTAAAGGGCAAGGTCTTTCAAATTTAACACATAGTATTTTTTCATTAGGGATTTTCTATACTCTCACAACATCTGTAATACTTCATAAATAACTGCTAACTATTAGGAAGTAATTACTGTTTCCACATGCTAATGTCTTTGAAAGGGACCTTTCTTTCCTGCTGAATTAGAAGATCATCTGTAAGTAGAAGATGGATGATCTTTATTGCAATAACCTTTAGAAAGGCATACCTCTCAAGTGTACCTCATTATGAGGAACATTCCTCATTTTAGGTCTAAAAAAGCCCATGTTCCTACTTTGAAAGGGTCTATCACCCATTTGGTGTTATGAATTTTTTTAGCTGATATCCATAGTAAATAGTACTGAATTATATTGATTCATTAAAATAACGTTTACTAAGTATAAAGTAGTACATTTTAAACATCTGGAGCTCCCCGATTGCAGTTGTTAGCAAGCTGTTACTAGGTGTTCCATATTTTGCTCATTTGTTTCACATTATAAGAGGTAATGTTCCTCATTTTGGAGCTAGAAGTTTGAGAGCTATCTAGAAAGAAGAACCATCAATATATTGGTGACAACTGAGTTATTATGATCATTTATGAGTGTTTTGATATTGTTTTTAATAAAACTTTTGTACCAAAGTAGAGGAAGCATATACACAAAGAAGACCTCATGTAATTTCCACAGAACACATGAGGTCCTGGTAATAAAAAAGTCACAAAGTTGACCATGGTGCTAGGAGGCAAAGACATCAGATGCAAGCCACCCTAGTGTAAGTGATTTAATGAAATTCATGTGGAATGCATCACCAGTCATGGTCCACCTGAAGGTTTTAGCTTCAGTCATCTATCAGAGCACTGTTTTGTTTTGGTAGATGAAAAGCTAACAGGTGAAGATATTTTGAGAAGAGTAGCCCCCATACTTCCATGAGCAGCTTGAAGTAATAAGACTACCTTTCCCTTGATTTTTTATATAAAAAATACTATGTTATTGCCACTGACTGCACATAGCATGCCTGAGCAGTAAACAGGCTTAGATGGTTTATTGGCAGAAATACTGACATTCAAAAACAAACAAGAGGTGACATCTCCTTTACCTTACAGGAATACAGCTATGCCTCCTGCCTATATCTGATGCATTCATTTTCAGACTGTTTATCAGGAGAGGTGACAAAAGGATCAATCTGCATTTGAAATGATCATTGAAACACACAATTTTAATTGTTTAAATACTGAAAACTGTTTCTTCCAGCAGTTCAATGCATTGATCCCATACTTTTTGACATAATACTAAAATTTTCTCATGTGTTGCATGGCATACTTCACCATCATTATACTGACCAGTATATATGTCAACAGGGTTAGAAACATCTTTACTTCAACTGAACATAAGGAACAGAGCTGTTGCTAGCTCATCTGGCACCCTAGGTATCTCCAAATCAATGTCTTTCCTCTTAACCAAAGTTGAGGACCAAAAAAAGTACCCCAGGGTGTCAAAAGTTGCTATGTTTGCTCCTTGCTACAGTTCCTAACATACATGCAAACACACAGAGCAATATTTTACATAAATTCAATTTCAAATACCAGCCACTTAAATGATGCTAACACTGCATGCATGCACAACCACCCAAGTACCACTGCCATTTTTGTGGGGACTGATCGGAACATCTACAGTATTGATTGCAGCTTCTAACAGATTGCACTCAGGCCCTCTTTGCCCCACCATAGCTGTAATGCTGATAATGATAGCACCAGAAGTATTAAGGACACCATAGTAATTATCCATATGAAGTGTCAAGCATATAGTTTGTTGAAGTATACCGAACACTAGCATCACAAAAATTTTGTCTGCAGAGGGTTAAGTGGTGACTTTTTCCTCAATTATCATAAATCTGAGAGTTAAGAAATGGAATTATTGCCATCAGATAATGACAGTCTGGTCTGGAAGTGAACCTCAAATAGCTAGTCTTTCAGATAATGATAAATATGGAACCTTTTCCATTGGTGTGCTGTGACTGTTGGAATTAAGGACTTTAAAAACACCCTTCATGCCATTGTAGAACAGAGGAGAGGAGTCCAAACTGAAAAGCATGTTTCCCAAATGAAAATAGAGAAACTACCTATAGGGATAAACATACTATCATGACAGTATGTGTCCTTGTGAGCTTGAGAGGTCACTCATGGTCTCTGAACTGATCAAAATAAGACAGTGTATATGATTAACATCTTGTGTGTTGGGACAGTCAAGTGTTTGGTAAGTTTTTAAATTTCAGTATAGGTGTCCAAAAAATCCTTTTTCTTGGATGATAAGAACCTTGTGGGATAGAAATGCACCATATTTACATAATTCAAAGTTTGGCAGCTGATCCAGAGGTTAAGGTTGCAAGCTGTTGTTCCTGTGGTATAGTGTTTGATTCTCTTAGCCCCCATTTACCTATTGTTTGCTTTGAGCAAGTTACTTAACCAGCCATTGCTTCCAGGTCAGCCCTGAAAATGGACCACGTCCAGTGTGCCTACCTGGTTAACAAATAAGATTATTATTATTATATTATGGGTACAAGGCAATAGCTCTATAATTGTCTTCATTAATAGCTTGTGTAGAACGGGAAACTCTTTTCTCCAAGAGACAGTGACACCTTTACTAGAAGTTTCTAATGAAGACACACAACTTATCTTATAACCTGATAACAAAGTTCATTTTACCAAATAATCAGCCAACACATTTTCCATTTTTAAGAACAAGATGAAGTTCACCTCCCCAAAAATGAAAGGATAGTGGAATAGTGAGCAGAATGGAATATGTCAGAGGAACTGATGATGGTGCTAATGCTTCCTGTTGTAGTGCTGCAGGAAGGAAAGAGAAATGGTTAGAACTGTCTTTGCAGAAGGGCTACTCAGCTATAAATATCTCCATCTGCCCCTATTCCTTCAGCCTTTGGAAAAATCTTTGCTTTACAGAGAAGGTATATCTCTAATGAAAGTTCTATTACTTTTGGTCAGTGTAAACACAAAAACATAGAAATACGTGTCATTTTACAATTATTAATAAATATGTATGACTTAATTAAAGTTTAAATATCAAACACATTTTGAAAACAAGAAATACTGAATAATAATTTATTTTAAGCTAGGATGTGGTTGAATGTTACTGGCATGTTTTCAGTTTGTGTTCCCAATGTTTAAGCATAAATTTACTGCATTTATTTGTAACTCAGATGTGATGAGGTCTCTTAAGATGAAAATACTTAACTGAGCTTGTAGACTGTCATTAAAGAGACTGCTGCAATATTATACAGTATTGTTTGAGTCTTTTTAGGCATAGTTCCAGGGCTGACTCCTACAGTGAGACTGTTGTTTTCATAACCTTTTTTTATATTTTTCTGCAAAAGAAATAAAGGTACATAAAAATTAAAAAAAGGAAAATGAAAAAAGGGCATTTAGGCTTGTAATTTGCCTCATTTTATAGACTTTTGGCATGCTTAATTCATACCAGCACCATAAGAAATATAGGGTAACTATGAAAATAACAACTAAACTCACAAAGTGGTCTAATCACTAGCTTCATATTTAAGCTACAAATATGAATCCCCAATATAATTTTCTAGAAAATATTTTAGTTTTGGACAGAACTTCTCTTCAGGCTGACAAAGGGCCACTACAAAAGCCAACAAACTGCCAGAAGTGCTGATAAACTCATAAATTCAATACTTTTGTTTGGTTAACTATATATACTTCAAACTCTTGCAAACATAAACAAAACAATTGAAGTTTCAAATACACATTTATTTCACATCTCTTTCAAATGCTGTAGACAAGACAGTGATTCAGACTTTTTTATATTATTCTGGGAAATAGTTAATATAAACTGACATATAAGGTGCACAATTGTCAGAGTAGCATCTGGATATTAGTTAAAAATCTGTAAGAGTGGTGCTGTGGAGGGATGGGGTTTGTTAATGTAAATGGTGGACATAGAAACCTCCTCCCAGCAGACCACTGTATTTTATATTATACAAACTTTGGAACTAATAATGCCTCTTCATAGCTGAGTTAAAACTAACAATGCAAGGATGTGAGGACAAGGATTTAAACATTTTATCATCGACTCCCATGCCATTGATCTGCACATGCCCAGTACATCATGCACATGGGGAGTACACCATGCATTTTGCCAGTACAGCAGAAATCATGACAATGCCTGACAGCAATCAGGCAGGTGTACATGCAGTATGAATAGACACCCTTCTATTTGTATGGGAGACACAACTTAGAAAAGTAGAGATATCAACAAAAATTTCGGACTGTGAACATGAATTCCAAACCAAATGGTAATTTATTTAGAATTTAGGCTTTTGTACAGATCAATCCCTAAGGAAGCTATTACCTGTTACCCAGGAAGAAATTTGAAAGGAAGAACAAGTAGTGTAGTAAATAACAGGTGTACATTATTTCAGAAAAAAAACAATATTGTTTAAAGTGAAAATGGATGGCAAAACAAAGATGCAAGTCAAGGGCTTAACCAAGGAAATAGATACAATTCAAGTCAGTATGAGAAATGTCCATGTGAAACAAAGATTAGAGTAACAGTAGACAGGTATCCTATACAGAACTAGAACTTTACTTGAACCATGAGCAGAAGACTGCAAGAGAAAAAATTTAAAAACAATATAAGACAATGTTGGACACTTGGTAGCTGACTACAGATGCTTTACATTTTGCTAGGTACAGAATAAAAGCTGAAATAAGACAATGTGCTTATACCTGAAGATAGATGTAGTAGGGACAGGGGAAAAGCCTAAACAAGGTAATATAATATACTTCCTTGTGGGTGCAATAGGGGCTGAATAAAAGCTGAAACAAGACAATGCAATATATTTGATTGTGGATGTAATAGAGACAGGATAACAGCTGAGTAAACAATGCATAGGATGGAGGTAACAAATATGGCCAACTAAATGATAACAAAACAGACTGACATTTGAGTCTCACATATACAGCAAGAGAGATACTCCATTCTTGATCTTTCAAGGCAAAACCCTGAACTCACACATTAGAGTATTGAATCTCTTGATCTGTAGTGTTTCAACAGCGAAGCCTAGCACCAACTTGCACATATATTAATTGTACTTTTTTCTGTTAAGATCATGTTCTCTAAGGCACAGAATGGAATGAAGTTTCTGCATTCCAGTTTCACTTTTTTTTTTCAAATATTTTTATTAAATTTAAACACATGAAATATTACAGACATTCTAATGTAAATTTTGATTAGGTATCCAGTTTCATTTTTTTGAAACACTTTGTTGTCCTGCACCTAATTTTGCCTGACATAATACATTTTTGTGAATATAAGGCTATAAATAATTGGGATTGTCACAGTTAATGCTGTTAGCCTTCCTGCTATATGGTTGTGAAGGGCGTGACCTGATGAAATGCCTCTGAGTGCAGAAACTTTTCTCTCTTGGCTTCTACCCTATAGGAACAATAACGCATTAATGATCATTAGACCATAAGATGCCTGGCCATATGTAGCTTTATGTACACATGCTTAAACGTTATCACCATTGTTTTTGATTTTTGAGTACTAAATAGTGTTCTCTTCTCAAATCAAACAGGGCCATACAGGGTATTGTTCACTTGTCTACCGATCCAGTCATTACAATTTTTCTTAAGAGTAGCTAAAGTAGTACTTTACTTCTTCTGTAGTGTTAATTTATCCCAGAGGCTGGAAAAATGCTGAGTTATGAACCTAACCCTCCAGTGATTTATGTTTATTTGCTGGTGTAAGTCCCTGGGGCAGGTATTTATAAAACCACTAGTTCTCCAAAGAACAGGAGATCAAATAGGACTGGGTCCTTTATGGCTCATACAGGAAGGTGCACAACACCTTGGAATAGGAGACTGATGATAATTAAGCCCTATGATTCCGAAGGAATCCCTTAAACAAGCATAAATTGTAGCAGCAGAGTGTAAAATCCAATTCACAGAAAAAAATTATCACAGTGATGCCGACCTCATTATCAGCTAATCTGCATATCTCTGAAATGGGTGTGATTATCATCAGTGCTAAACAACACTTTTCTGAGGTAATTCCCACTGGAGGCCCATGCATTGGTAGAGGCACCACCCTCATTCACTCTCCCACACATATACATTATTCACCCACACATACTCTCATAGGCATCCCCTCATACATACATACAAACATACAAGCACTATAAACCCCACACAGACACACTCATCCATGCAGACACACAAATACACTCTCACAGACATCTCCTCATACATACATGCAAAGATACAAGCACCATAACCCCCCCCACACACACACACACACACACACACACGGGGAAAGTTATTAGCAAATGTAAATAAAACAAAGTTGTTGCTGTTTGGCCTGGCTTTGTCTTAGATCTCAGATTTCAAAATCAAAAGATTGAAAAATATTTCTATAGAACATGTTACCCCCCCCCTCCCCAAACACACACACACACACACACACACACACATGCAAACACACAGGAAAAGTCTTTTGTAAACATAAATAAAAAATGTTGCTGTTTTTTTGCCTAGATTCATCTCAAATCTCAGATTTCAAAAACAAAAGACTGCAAAATATTCCTATAAAACATGTTACCCATGCAAAAATCTAGAAGTCTTTCTATCACATTCACAGACATAGTCATGCACACACATACTCACCTGCAGGATGAAAGTGCTAACTATTGTATAATAAAGTATTTTTAACTTTAACTTGTTACAGGACTGTTAGCCTCTGTATTTATGACTGATTTTTAGTTTCTCTAACTAAGAAGGAGGCTTCTTTTGCCTGTTCAGAGCCTCATTCAAATGTTATCTAACCAAATAAGGTGGCTATAGAGGCTTCAGCAAGTAGGGCTGCCACTTTTTCAGCAGACTAAAGTGAGACACAGGGGTGTGGCCAATATGACACTGGTCAAACCCTCTACCCATGACATCACCACAGGAGTTGTAAAGGAGATGCAGATATGTGTATGACAGTGTGAAGTTATTACAGAATACTGAAATCCCTCAAACCACTTAAATTATGCAGCTATAACATAAAAGTGAAGCCTTGACACACATTACCCATGTTATATAGCTGTAACAGTAAACAGTAAACTTTACTGGAAAAAACACACTACGCATATTAAACATATGAATATGTTTATTTAAAAAAGTAAAAAACTAAATTATACATATTACACTAACCATAAATATTCTAAACAAGAAAACAACTAATCTACATACTGCAAACTACAAGCACAATAAAATAAGTCAATTATTTATTTTTAGACATGTATAATTAAACAAACAAGTATGTTTATTTTAAATTAAAGCATGTGCCCCAAAAATAAAATTATATACACACATTTTTACTCTTAAAATTACTGCTTATAATCATCAATAAACAGCCACTATAAAACAGATTACAATACACAGCAGACCCCATGGACCCCATTTACACCCAAACACAACATTACTAAGAAAAAAATATATAATACAACTTTTTAGCGCTAATTTACCCTGCACTTCCTCAAAAGTAGTACAGCCATATTTGCACTACACCCAAAGCAGTACATTTTAACTTCTTGAAGACAGCGTTAAAAAATAAAATACAAATATATCCACCTATAAAAGCAAACTATCCTGAAACAACCACAATAACGTGTTAATAAAATGCCAAATGCAATGCCTTTATCACTGAACATGCCCCCTCCAAAAAATAAAATTATTTACACACATTTTCACTTTTAAAAGTACTTCTTGCAAACTATCACTAAACAGCCACGATAAAATATATTACAATACACAGCAGACCATTTGGACCCCATTTTCCTCCAAACACAGCATTAAACTTCATCTTAACTTCTCCAAGACAGCACTGAAAAGTAAAGTGCACACATTTCCACCCCAAAAAATGCATATTACCCGAAAAACATTTCCATATGTAAAAGCAAACTATGCATAAATAGCCATGATAACATCTATTAGTAATATGCCAAATGCAGTACATTTACTCCTGAACATTGCCCCCTACCAGAAATTTTAAAAAATTATGGATGCACACATTTTCATCTTTAAAAAACAACTTCTAGAAAATTATCCCAAAACAACCACTATAGATTCAAAGGATAAGGTACAGCATACCCACCAAGAGAGTTATATGCACACTTTTTTGTACACCTTTAAAAACTACTTGCAAATTTCAAAACAACTACTACAGATTGAAACAGTGTACATTGTACCGCTTTTACATCTGAACACTAACAAAGTGAAAATTAAAACATAACTCAGTGTTCTCACTGTTTAAAACATTATAGCCATAAAATGCTATTTGTTCTTACCATTACAGTTTTTACTGGGCTGGCTTCCCGGATCTCTTCCCTTCTGGCCTGGCTTCATGGCTTCCCTGTAGTGCTGGTTGAACTGGCTTGATGCCTTCACTTCTTGCTCCTTGATTGCTCAGTTCTTTTTCTAGAAAAGTTTCTCTGACTATATAAGCACTAATATAAAAGTGCTCTACAACCACAGGTTCTTCCTGTCCCAGTCCCCGCACCCTTCATGAATTACAGCTAATCGCTGCATGAGTTGGAACACCTAGACCTAACAGGGAACAGCTCTGCCTGTAGGTCCAGGTTTGTGATGTAAGTGAATCATCATGGGATAGCTGGAACTAGCTTTAGCTTTTCCATGGCAATTCAGCTCTTCAGCAAAGCGCGGCTTTTGTAGTCCCACTGTTTTATACAGCAAGTAACGGGATCTCTTGATTCAATCTGTAAGCATCCTGCTGGTAATAGGACAGGTGGCAATCTTATCAGCACCAAATACCCAATCTAAGCTCTTCCCCTACATAATACCCACTAAGTCTATATGCTTTCCTTACTTTAACTTCACTCAGTTGCTTAACATCACATATTTAATCATGAACCCCTAATGTCTTTAGCTTCCTTCCTTATCCCATTCTATAAATTCTTCTCAACTTTTAACCCTATTTATCCTCCCCCCACATATACTTCCTTCTACCTCGATCTTCCCTCAACCTTTTCTGTTAATACCATAAACATTAAGCTTATCATTTGTTCTTATTAGATGGGAAACTCAGTTACAACCCTAGACTGGGTCAGCAATTGCCTAACCCCAGTAAACAAATTCACAGTTTGGGAGGGTGACCTAATGGTTAAGGTGTTTGCCTTACAAACACAAGGTGCAGGGTTTGAGTCTCACAAGAGATAATTTGCTAGGCTTAAAATGGCTCACAAGGGCAGTTAGATTAGTACTAATCTATGAAATAAATATTAGTCAGCATTCATGTTGATACCCACCCACTTCCTTGTGTCCTTTTCTAACCCTTAAATATGAAGTGCACTGAAAAGAACTCCTTCTCCTCCACAAGGATATACGGCACCTTCTTTCCTTTCCTCCATGTACTTGTTCGGGAATTCCAACTATAGTCAACACATACATTTAAAAACACTTCCACTATGAGGAGTCAAAGTTCAACTTGCCAATGACTGTAATTCCCAGATTCCATTCTCTGAAAAAAAAAATCCAGGAAACACAGAGGGAGGGGCCCACACCCTCAAATTTATATATACCAACTACACATCATACCAACCCAAAGAAGGAAGAAATTACCCTCAAAAAAGGTTATCACTACCTATACTTCACCAACAGTAATTTGCTATAGAGAAGCTCAGATCCTCAAAGTGCCGAATAAAGGGCAAATGAAGCTGGAGAATTCCATTTTTGCCCTAAGGTTTTGTTTAAAAACAAACACAAAAGAGACAACCACTGCCACATTCTATAGTTTAATGAAACACACTTTAAGATATGCCTTCTTCTTTAAAAAACATTTAACACAAATAGCAATGATAAACCACACAGTAAACTTTACTTCATTATATTATTATACACCAAGATGATATATGAACAGGGGACGTTGTGGCTGAATATAAAATGTGATCTGTGTGCTACATAAGTCATGTAACAGCATAACAAGGACATCACATAGTTTCAGCATTCATTCTATATCTATATGTGTTGCATATAGCTTGTTACACAGTACTGAAGTAGTTGCATGTGTATGAGGCTTCTCATACTTTTTGTTATGAACATCCCATATTTAGACAGCTGGATGCAGGTTATCACCACAAACAGAAATGACTATAGTTTCAGCTACTTGTCTACAGGTGTTCTGCTTCCATTGGCCTAAACAGGCATAACACTGAATCCCAGCTATGCCGTGTTTACACATGCAGGGTCACTATACATGTCTGTATGCCTGAGTTTATATTTCTTTATACCTTTATATATTTATTTATTTAACATTTGTTTGCCAGGAAAGTCGGAATGGGCATAAATCCCATTCTCAGCAGAGGCCCAGGGAGAACATTTTTATAGACATAATACAGTTTATTAACCTATATAATACTTACATAATAATAGCACACAAAAATGACAATGAATTATATAGTGGAGAAAAATAAGAACAAAGACATACAGATAACAAGAGAATCTATACACAAAATAAATTAGTAAAATACTGTAATGAATATGAAACAAACAAAAAATTAAAATGAAGATAACATTACTAGACACTGAAGATAATTAACCAGTAAATTGTAGTTTTATAGAGTAAAAGATGGTGGGTGAAACAAGGATGAGATTCCAGGTAAAAAGATATTACAGAGAGGAGAGAGGAAATAATGTGACGTTGTGAGCAATATGGGAAGCAATGGGAGATTAGAAGATCAGACAGAAAGGAGAGAGGAAAAGGAAGGGAAAGAAAAGAGAAAAATAGTGGACAGTTATGGACTGGAGTAGGACAAGAACAGAGCCAGGAGTTGAAGAGGAATTATTTTAAGGATTGTTTGAACATGTGACTACTAGGTAATGACCTAATATCAATGGGAATCATGTCCCAGGCAATGGATGCTGAGTTAGAGTCTAAGCCATGACCTTTGGATTTTTTCAGTATATAAATTTCAGGCAGTTGTTTTTCAGATGAGCAAAGTGGCTGGTTTGGAAGGTGGTGGCTAAGAATGGTGCTGGTTGATGGACAGACTGAAGATCTGTATATCATTTTATAAGTAAGGACAAACTGAGCAAACGTGAGATAATGGGGGAAGTGGGGTAACTCAGGCTAGTTTAAGAGCAGTGCTGGGAATTGTGTGACTGACTGGCTGCATATCTAGCTACTTTGTTATATCATAGCTCTAGTTTTTCTGTTAGGGCGATCTAAATATTGGTGAGAAGGGAATGAGGCATAAAGTAGAAAACAAAGGAGGTATGCATTATTAAGTACCATCTCTAGAGGAGATGGTAAGGAATTGTTTCACCTGTAGAGCACACCATGATTAAGATGTTTTTTTTTTATACAATACTGAATGTGAAGATCACATTTCTGTTAATCATCTATGATTTATGAATCAAGACATGATGTGATTTTCATTCCCCCATGAACTAGCATCTCAATCAGGCATACCTTATCCTTCATCTCAGGTATGCCTTCCCATATAACTCTTACCACTTGCATTAGGTGATTAGAATACCAGATTTACTGTGTGTGGGTTCAGTACCCAGTAGCAGCAACTGCTTTTTTTAATGGATTAGTATCTATAAGATATTAACAGAAGTATGTCAGGAAGAATAACATTATTGTCATAGTAGTGAGATTTGTTTATTTAATGACACATAAATACCTTTCCATCACATATAGATATTGCAAATGTTTATTTTTTATTTATTTTATTTTTTATTTTACATTTGTTGACCGGGCTAGTCCAACTGGATATATGTCCATTTTCAGTAGAGGCCCGGGGAGAAAAGCTCCATATGTTGTACAAGTTCACAAAAAGGCATGAAAATAATTACATGAGAAACAAAGCAATTTAAACATATGATTTAAAAAGATAAAATAAGATACTAGAATTTAAAATTTTTTTTTTTTTTTTTTTTTTTTTATATAGTGAGCATTAGTCTGGATTAGTGCAGAAATGTGCACAGTAATAAATTATTCTAATTGCTTATTTATTGCCAAACCAAGTTTATGTAAACTATACAGTACCATGATATGCCATGTATCTAAGTATCTCATTTTTTGTCTCCCGCCATCTTTTCTCTCTATATATTTTTATTTTTTATTTTTTTTTGTGGGTGGAGGGCTATAATTTATTAACAATCTGCTGCTTGCATTCTTTGCTGGTGAAAATTAATGATCAACGACACAGAGAGGTACACTGACCACTGCAGCTTGGCCTGCCAAACCTCCACAGATGGCAGCAGTCACCCAGAACTTCAGGGTCACAACCTGTCAGTGTTGCCTCCACAACCCTCCCCCTATCTGCTCCACCTGTACCAGCTAGCTCTGCCCTGGCTGCTGGTGCACTGTTACCACCCAGGAGAAATGTTTACACATTCTATTGTGTTATTGCTGTTGAGTTATTGTTATGTTACTGTTCCATGTAATTGCATGTGAACATATCCAGTATTATTATTTCAGACATGTCTTCAAATCACCAATGGCAAAACTGGACTGCTAGCATGTCATCTGCTCTGTCTTGTCATTTGTCACTTACAGTATATATGTTGTTGGTTATTAGATTGGCATTTACATAATCATACAACACTTGCTTGTCTGTTACATGTTTGTAGGTGATGAATCTCTTCTCTACAAGTACCACTGTCATTTATTTGCAAAAACATGTTCATTTCTGATTTACTTGGTATTACAGCTATAAGATCCTTTTGTTCCTGTGTATACTTGATGAATAGATATGCATACCTAGATTTTCTGTATATTCATCATATATGTAATAACTGCATTATATGCATTCATCCCTTAAAGTATCTTCTGCCATTGCTGTTAACTCAACTCAGCATTTAATTAACATGTATATTACATTTTTGCTCCCCTTTGTTATACTGCAGCTTTATGTCCCTATCACATCCTTTATTAGCATGTCCATTTTTATTTACGTGTGTAACTGCGAGATTGTCATTGACATTTAATATCATTAGATCAATATTGCAAGGTTTATGTCAGAAATACTTCTTATATGCTTTCATCACATTTGCCCGTGGGATATAAGTACACTTTAAACATTCCCCCTCTACAACATTATTACCTTAATATATCAGATTTATGTGTAACAATTCCCCTATTTCACCTCCTCTCATTCTGTATTGTTTCCCTGTATTTGCCCTTAATATGTCTGGGCCACAGCATGTGCTCATATCTGAGCATTGCCTATATGCAAGATGTTTTATTTACATTGTGTACTCATGCTTGGAATCACCTTTCCATAGCCACAAACAAAGCTGCTGGCCTCAAAAAAGGTAATTGCAAAAGAATTGGTGCGATGAGCAGCATGCATATTTGATAAGCGCTGCTGCTCATTGGAACATGCTTACATCGTGTAGGCATAGTGCGGCACCTCCATAATTGTTAATGAATCCCAGGGAGTGTTTTTCTCTTCCATTTCAATATTCTTCCATGTAAATAGTTTTTTGTTTTTTTTTTTTTACTTTTAAACCTTTCCAAGTGGGACTAGGAGAGTAAGAAAAAAAAAAACATTATTGTATTGTCATGGTGGCCTCACCAAAGAGGAATAAAGAGAGACTAAAACTGACTTAAGGCTGAAATAGATAATTCCAAAGTTTTTTTAAATAAGGTAAGTAAAAAGTGAAGTTTTTATTAAAGCTTAAGTTCACTTCTATCCAAGTTTTCAGCTATATACATGGGTCAGTTTCTTTCAGGTTAATGTTCAAATAAAGAATTGTCAGGATACTATTACTGATATTTACAATGGCAGACTTTGCATCTTTTTTCTTAAATTATTTTTACATTTCTGATGACCCACCACTGCCATTCAGTAATCAAGGATCCTCAATACTCACCACTGGCAACAGTGGTGGATGTTCACTAAGAGTATAACAGGTATACACACAGTGTTTCCAGAAGCAGCTCCCTGCATCAAGTGAAATTTCCCTTAAGAGCACACAGAGACCACAGTCAGTCCAGGGCTGGTTTATCCCTAATTCTCCCGATCCCCAATATATAGCTATAGAGTTGAGATTTCAACTGAGTGACCAAGCCAAGACCTTCAACACCCTCTCTGTCCAACCAGAGATTCGTGTCCCTGCCCAAGTAGCTGATACACCCACTCTTTGAAGCTTGATTTACACACACATCTGGGAAAGGCTGACACAGGTTTACTAGCTATGCCCCCTTCTGCCCAGACTGTAAGGTAGTTTCTCTGCCACCAGTTACTCCTCGATAGCTACTCTAAGGCCTTTAACAAAGGGTGTCCAATCTTACTGTGTAATGCTATTATCAACACAAATGGTAGTTTGTCCAAGAGCAAGGCTGTTAGGAGTGGCCCACACAGTGTCACCAAATAAATATGCAAGTACTCTCAAAAGTTAAATATCTCTACACAGATCAGCCACAGTGAAAAATATATTTAATAATAAATAATAAAAGAATAAGACAATACTAAATATGTATTCACAGTGACATCAGAGTTCAAAACCACAGAAAATATTTCACATAACATTGCAGTACAGCCTCACACAAATTAAGAAAAACAAAATCTAAACTAAGCTTCACTATATTCCTGTCTGTATCTAAGAGAATTATAATATTCCCTAGTAACTTACTATTAAAGCAAAGCAGATGTGGTGAATGGTTCTTGTTGTTGTCAGGTCCAAGACAGAATGCAGAATGCTCTGTCCCACTAAGAGACTTTCAAAATAATATCTAAAACATTACTGCTGAGATAGCTTGCAGAATGACATCATTTTCTGTCATCTGCCTTCTAGTTCCCAGGTAAAACCCCCATTCCTGAATCTTGCAGTATTTTAGCATCTACCTGTAAAAATACTCATACAAGGGCTTTTGTTCAGATCTTTGTCAGATGCTGGAAATCATAAAACAATTGCCTTCCTTCATGCTTCCAGACTAGCAATTAGTTCACTCCAAAGACAACACAGAAAGCTTCATAGTACAGACTTTGTGTCTCTAGCTGTATTGAAACCTGTCAGACAGCCTCTATATGGCCTAGCCTATAAGGTCATTTAATTTCAGATATTTTTCTAAAGTTTGCTAGACTGAGGTTAACCTCCTGTATTTCAGTTTCCACTTTTAAAATATATACATTTAAACAGTTACAGTAGTGCATGTACATTTCTGTTCTCTTCCAGTAGGGCACACTGTGGATACATTTTAAACACACCACTTTACAAATATCTTTTCAACACATACTTCTGTACAAAGCAGTTTGATATACACATAGCATACAGTTCTAGTACATTTGTAACACAGGCATCTTGTATAGACTAGTTTGACAGTCACAAATGACATATAATTATTTACAAAATTTCAGCTAGCTCTACTGGCAGTACCTCCTTTTGTCACACTTCTTCCCCCCCTTTGAAAAGTCAAGCTAATTTTTCAGGTGACCCTTGAGAAACATTGCTTGATAGAAATGAGCTTATCTGGGAATACATTACCCCATGCCCTGTCTTAAGATTCCTGCTGCATTTGCGTTGCTGACCCCATTACAATGTTGAACTGTCATATCATATGCCTGCAACCCAAGTCTCCATCATCGTAACTTGGGATTTTGCTGGTTGGCTCCTTGTGTAGCCATAGATCCACCTCAGACTCCTCCTGCCTTCTACTGCAAATACTCAGCAAAGGGCTTCTCTATCATGGTAAGGTTTCATCATGTTAACATGGTACAGTTTGTGCCCCTGTCTCCTGCCTAGCAGTTCTATTTTTGTTAACATCGCTGACCATCCCGCTCCCAAGCTACCTGCAGCTTATTATGTCTAACAGGAATGAGAACCATAATCTGCTGCCCCACAGCATATGCTCAGGTTTGAGCATTCCTGTCATACCAGACCTTTTTCTGCTGTTGGACTTCTGCCAGGTTCTCCTAGGCCAAGCCCATGAGTTCCTTGAGCCTTGTCCTGAGGACATATGCCACAACAGACTCCTTGAGGGATTCACACTCACCCTCCCACTCATCACAAATCACATCTAGAGATCCCCTCACCCTTTGCCCATACAGCAACTCAAGAGGTGAGAAACCTGTGGATTCCTGGGGAACCTCTCAGCAACCAAGCAACAGATGGGACAAATATTTGTCCTACTCCCTCTAAAACTGGTCTGCAAATGCCCGTAGCATGGTCTTCAATGTAGGGTTTAACCTCTTCACCAGACTATTACTCTGGGGGTGGTAGGGGCTGATGTTTAGGTGCTTCAGCCCACAGCACTCCCACAGATAAGCCAAAAGGTCTGATATGAAATTGGCACCTCTGTCAGTCAATATTTCTTTTGGAAAACCTACCCTACTAAAAATCTCTAACAAAGCATTTGCCACCTTTTTTGCCTCAATGGAGGACAGGGTCACTGCCTCAGGGCTTCTGGTAGCATAATCTACTACTACTAGGATATACTTCTTCCCTGTAGAACTTGGGGTACTTAGAGGCCCCACAATATCCATAGCTACCTTCTAAAATAGCTCTTCAATCATAGGCAAAGGCACCAAAAGAGCTTTGACCTTGTCTCCTGCCTTGCCAACTTTTGGTACTCCTCACAGGTCCTGTAGTACCCTGTTACATCCCTGGAAATCCCAGGCCAATAAAAGTTCTGCATAATATGTCTCTTGGTATGCTTTATACCCATGTGACCTGCAAAGGGAATGTCATGGGCTATGACTAGAAGTTACAGATGATAGGCTCTGGGCACTACCAACTGCTGTATTCTCTCACCCTATAGCCCTCCCTCAGGGGTTCATTCTCTCTACAGTAACCCTTTGTCCCAGTCCCAGTATACAGATTCACGTTTTCCTTGAGAGTCAGGCACCTCCATAACCAACTCCCTCAATTTTATTTTATTTATTTATTTTATTTTTATTTTACTTTATTTTATATCTGTTAACCGGGATGGTCCAATTGAACACAGGTCCATACTGAGTTGAGGCCCAGGGAGAAAAGCTCCACAGTAAGTAATATTTTATACAATATGTTAAAATACAGTATACATAGAATTTTCAAACAATATGTTAAAATACAGTATACAGCTGAAGACATAACAAGACCTATATATACAGGAACAAATAGTTGCACATTGTTAATAACAGAGTAAATATACAAATTCAATCAGTATTAGGAGAAGACCTAGACTGTAATATATATTACAGTAGGTATATTAGGAAGTGAGGTAAATAAGTGGAATAATTTGAGGACTTATGTAATACATGGGCACAGCCACTTATTCTTTAAGTGTGTTCTAAGTGAGTTTTTAAAGTGAGAAGAGGTAGGGGCAGAAATCAGAGCAGGAGGGAGATTATTCCAGGTTCTAGCTATGGAGTGGGAGTTCAAGCCTTGTAATGTAGGGTCTGAGAGCTGAGCATGTCTCACCTCTCTCTTTGTAACCCTTCCTAGCTCCCTTTCCACTGGAAGTCTGGTATCTTCTGACAGCGGTGCCTCACTGTCTGCCTGGGTACTACTACTCACCACTGCCATTGCAGTCACTCTGTACAAGGGAACATCAGTACCCACCAGCAGCTGTGGCTCACCTTCAGTCTCACTGCTACAGGGTAGCTCCCTCTCTGAAGTAACCATCTCACCAGTCCTGGTTTTAAGTGTGTGGTCTGTCTGAGTCTCCTCAGACTAGCAGACCCACATGCCTGTCTCCAAGCCTGACTGCATGTCACTGCATGCACCCAAGGTACCGCATGATCAAAATCATTCCCTATCAGGACATCTGTATGTATATCCTCAAACACACCTACTTGCTTGCTTTCTTTTCCACCCTCCTAGTCAAGGTGAACCCTAGCCAAAGGTATTTGGAATGGGGTCCTTCCTAAAGCTCTGACTGGAGTAGAATGCCCAAGCAAGTAGTGCTCCTCTTTAACCATTGCAGGCTTCACAGTGGTTAGGTCAGAAGCTGTGTCTCTCTTACCAGTGGCCTGTTCCCCATCTACTAAGATAGGATATAACCCTCCTATGGCAGTTTGGTACCCTTGTTGTCACCAGCAACTTACCACTGGCATTCTTTCATTCCCATTTGCTGGCTCCCCTACATTTTGTTCCCCACCTTGCCTTCATGGAAATCTGTATGCTACATGGCCCCACTGGTTACATATAAAACATTTAACCCTTGATCCTGGCCATGTACCTGAACTAGTGGCATCCCTTGTTAATGGCAGATTCTGTAGGGTTGGATTAGGCTGTTCACCATGGGTTCCCTTGGACCCATGTACAGCAATGGGTAGCCCTTTCCTGTGCAGTAATGCCCTGCTTGCTAAGTATAGGTCCCCTTTTTTCCCCAACTCATCTGCAGTGTTGCATTCTCTGTCTGCCAACCAGATTCTTATGTCCTCAGGCAAAATGCTAAGGGCTTGTTTTCTCTCCAAAAGGTCTGCCAGCTTTTCAAAACTGGTGGCCTGATACCCACTCACCCACCTATGAAAATAAGTGCTTAACCCAGCAATATAATCACACACACTTTTATTTGCCTTGTGCCTATGCTCACAAATTCAGCTTCAGATTTTAACTTAAAGCATTCCAATAAACACATTTTAACTGTATTATAATTTAAGCAATCAATATCACACAATTTAGAAACATCAATTACAGCTCTACCATGGAGTAAGGAGGTCAGGAACAGTACCCAGAGCCTTTGGTCAACATTATACTATTTACATACCCTTTCAAACATATGAATAAAACTCAAAAGTATCACCTTCTGTAAATCGTGAATGAAATGTATTGACCTTTATTGCTTCTGGGGTTCAGTTATTCCCTTACCCATTATCCCCATTACTTCCATGACCCTGGTGAAGAGTCAGTATCTCCTTTTCATGTTGCCTGTTGCCTGTTGCCTCTGCCTCTCATTTTCTTCAGTTTCTGGACATCTCAGTCTCTCTGCTTATTCTGCCTCAATCTGTTTGACCTCCAGTTCAAGTCTCTTTAACTCCAGACTGATTTTTAAGTCCTCTAAGGAAAAGCTGAACTGCCCATTTTCTGAGAGCTGTCCATTCCCAAGGCCAGTCTGGTTGTCTTCCTGGTTACTAGTCTATGCTGCAGCTGTGATTAAGGCTGCAATCATTTCTGCTTTAGTCAGGTTGGCATCCACCAGTCCTTTGGCTTAGCACATCTCAGCCAACTGACTCCTTGTCAGCTTGCCATATTCCTCTGATGACATCCTTGCCTGCTCTCCCTGACTAACTAAGCTAACAAAAATAAATAAAACTATTGTGATATGAAACTCTGAATGTCTACCATGTGGCTACACGGTTTACAGGCTACAGGAGTTCAATATCCACACCACCGAATCCCAGTGTGTGATGTGGTGATCTCACCACTGCCAGACAATTAATATGTGATGTGGATATCCCACCACTGTCCACCAATTGATATGTGATGGCCCATCACTGCCAACCAGTAATCAAGGAGCATCAGTCCTCACAACTGGCAACACTGGAGGACATTCACTGGGAGGATAACAGGTACACACATAGTATTTCCAGATGCAGCTCCTTGCATCAAGTGCAATTTCCCTTAAGAGCACAGAAACCACAGTCAGTCCAGAGCTGGTTTCTCCCTCTTTCTCCAGATCCACGATAAGACTCCCCAATGGCACAGCTATATAGTTGCAAACTCAGCGTGGCACACACACTCTTTGAGGTTTGGTTTACACACACATACAGTTGGGCAAGGCTGGCACAGATTTACTAGCTATGCCCCCTTCTTCCCAGACTATAAGGTAATTTCCACTGCCACCAGTCACTCCTCAACAGCTACTTTAAGGCCCTTAACAAAGGGTGTCCAATCTTACTGTGCAATATTAATATTAATACAAATGGTATTTTGACCAAGAGCAAGGCTGTTAGGAGTGGCCCGCACAGTGTCACCAAATAAATATGTACGCAATGGAGCCCACAGGATTTTTGCAGGGGGGTGCAAACCCAGAGTCCCTTCCCACACGCAGCCATTCCAGTGTCCCATTAGTTGGCTATTTCTCCCCAGTTGCCATAAACACTGTTCAAAACTCTCAGTGTGCATACTGTTTTATGCTTTACTTCTACAATGATTACTGATATTTGGATTTAATTTACAACTTTTATTTAAAATTTTGCAGCACAAACACTGACAGACATTTGTTAAAGAAAGCAATAGTTTCACAATGAAAATAGACTTAGCATTAAAACATCTTTGCCTTTGAAACTCACATTCACAGAAACAGCATTGAAACCCACATTCAAAGAAAATGCATCTGGACAGTGGTGGGTTAAGTTCACCTTTGGGCTGTTAGGACCATGCAAAAGTTCTGTGATTCACCTTCCTGACTGTTTTAAGTATAATATATAATAATTGAATTATATCCCTTGTAAAATAGAGCACCACTTGTTAGAGTGTGTTTTAAATTTGTAGTTTTGAACATTTTTTCCAGTAAGCAATGAAAATAACATATGAACCAGTAATGATAAACTGCCCAGTTCAGAACATTTCAACCATAAAAGGCCACTCAAACGTCTGTCGTTACAATCCACCAGTATCAGTCAATATGCACAATATCTGCAGAAGTAAAAGTCATCTGAATAATTCCACATTAAAAAGATATGAAACTAATGAAGAGGTTGTTGCTAGAAACCTACTTATATTTCAGTGTTTCATCTACAAATTCAGTGCTTGTTGCCCTTATTGCCTGTGTTACATTGAAAGAAATGGTAAGCTGGTATATTGCAAAGGAAATGGGTGACAAGCTAAAGGAGAGGTTCACAGTTACTAGGCATCTCATCCAAATGGGGACATACTAAGGACAAATGTATATGCTGTGAGAGTAGAAGCTACAGCCCTCTGTATCAAGATGTAAGCATTCTACCTGCTGTGCTACTAATACTGCTTTAAAATTCTATACCACAATAGTGATACCATTTGCTAAACAAAACAGTTGCACATTTTAAGCAGACTTAATATGAGCAGCAGTAAACTTCTCTTTGCTTGAAGCTCACAGTTCCTTGAAGATGCACTTGAAAATTATTTATTTGTTTCTTTATTTGCATTTGTTTACCGGAATGGTTCACTGGGTCAAAAAGTGCCCATTTTCAGTGGAGGCCCAGGGAGAAAAGCTCCACATACAAAAGAAATTTAAATAATATCACATTTTCTACATACATAGAGAGATAACAACTTTAATAAAACAGACATAGAATCATCATAAATTTCTAGCTAGAATAACAAAGGCAGTATACATTATATACAAAATATACAAAGTACAATATATTCGGTCTATATTATAAAACCAAAAGTGCATATGTGCGACTACATAAAAGTCGACACATAATGCACAAAACTTGAAAATAGCGAATGGCCACATAATCAAATTTTTCCCTAGGGAAAAAAATTATGCAGCCGTTCACTAAAAAAATGATTTAACACCATAAGGTGGGGGGCTTCACCCTCCACATCCCCCCAATGTGGGGGCTCTCCCCCCACACCCCCTAACTAAATATACCAACTCCGAGATCGCACTATAGGTTAGGAAAGGGCAACTCCATGAAGTTGGCCAACTATCTCCTTGCCCTGTGACATATTCACCGAATCGCTTAACTGTGATTCGATGAATATGTGTCGCTGTTTCCATATTCGCTCAGAAGCATTTTTGTGCTTCTAATATAGACCCCACTATATCATCTGCTTTGGATACTGTAGAATCAAGACAGCAAGAGATAGTTACATAACTGTTAAGCAGAGAGGAGAAAAAAGTTACTGTGAATTCCACCCGCTAACTCGAACTAGGGCATTTCTCCCTCTGTCTCTCACACAAACACACACACACACACACACACACACACACACACACACACACACACACTGCCAAAATCTTGCATTAGTAATACCAATTACCTCGTATCAAGGGGAAGGACTGATGTCTCACTATAAGTAGTAGCTCCCCCCCCCCCTGAAGTGCTGTAAATAATAGCATTCTGCTGAAACTAAGCAGAAAACATCACAATAAAGATATATGGGTAAAACACTAGGACTTTTATACAATTGGAACTAATTATGACAAAAAATTGGAAAGAGGCTGGAGTTGGTCATATCAGATTACCTGAAGGTAAATAAACAATGCGAGAAAGTGCCACATCCTAAAATGCATTCACTGAGCAAGAAAGACAAGTTAATGCTGCTATTTGCTTGATGCTTAAAGATGCACCAAGTCAGATGTATGCATACGCATAAGCTTTGATATGATAGTGTCAAATGTGTTACTCTTCCTCCCATTTCAGTTATTCAGCCTGGAAGGCAAATTAGATAATGAAGCTTGAATAGCATCTTGAGTGTGAAAGGGTCTTTAGAGATAAATAGAGGGCAGGAGGATACAACAGCCAAATAAAAATTCTCTCTTCCTGGTGGAGGCCTGGGAGCATGCACTACTGTTCTCCTCCTGTACCACCACTTGTCTGATTCCTAATAACCTGTGAAGCAAGTTAAACTTAAATAGTGCAGCCAGGCTGTCGGGCATCGTATTGTGAATGTGGCAGAAAAGCTGTTAGCCTCAGGAACTGTCTGCAGGACAGGCATTGGGATGGGATGGGATTGGGAATAGGAATGAGAATGGGGAGGGAACTAGACACAGGGGAGGGGAAGCTTGCAGGAGGGTAAAGCTAAGCGGTGCCAACAAGCTTTAAATTGTCTACGATCTAATTCTCCTCAAGCTTCACTCATAAACTGAATGTCTAAGCAACCTAGACAACCAAAAGAAAGTAACATTTGCAGTTAAAATATTTGTGGCTATACAAGCACAACAACAATTTTATAAATTTTGTCCAAGACTTTGCTCACTGTGACTGCTTCCCTAATATTGCCATCTTCTATGTTTATATTGCTAATGATCATAAAAAAGCTGACCTTAAAAGGGGGCAGCATTCCATTAGAATTTTAGTCGCAGCTGTGAGCCATACAGCAAACTGCAAAAAACTTAACTTCCAGAATGATACAGGAAGATGCTTGTTATTTAAGATATTACTACATTTCAACACTCATCATAGAAGATCAAGTGCACTTCTAAAGCATATTGCAACTTATTATCTAGGAATAAGTCAGCTTAGGCAGTGGGTAATACTGAATTTCCCCACATGTAAATACAGCAGTATTTATTGCCCAGAATGGAGCAGTGCTGTTATACAAGTTACATACTAAAACAATGCATGAACAAAAAATGCCTTTCCACAAGACCCTTGCTCCAGCTGGGGTGTTGTGTTTACATGTGAACATACTTTAGTAAGATATCCATATTAACTCCTACTATTCAATGTTTTAAATGTAATGAGTATGAGTCATTAGTTTTAGTACACTTAACGACTATTTATCTTTAAAATGAAAGACTTATAATAGTACAGAAAAACTGTCTCTAATGGAGCATCTCTGTGCCCCAATCCTGTTCTGTGTGCCTGTGTGTTCTAATATCTGGGAGAAATGTACTCTGTAAGGGTGAATGATGTACTCTGCTAATAAGGTTCATACGTTATGCAAACTCCTATGCATACCTTTCAACTGCTATGGTTTAGGAGCAATGCTGTTTTGTCCTTAGATTTAGCCTCTGTCTTCCTTATTATACATATTTCCTTCATAAAAAAGCCAGTGCTATGATGCTTAATGCTCAGTGGTTGAAGAATAATGTCCATTGTCTATAGTTCCTTCTATCTGCCATACAACACAACAGACCCTTATTAAAGGAACATTAAACCCAAATGGACTTTATGCAGATGCATTTACTGTCTCAGCCACTGTCAATCAGACATCATGACCTCTCATGGATTTGGTATGATTTAACAAAGCAGAAGGGGACTGATCTTGTAAAACGTTTACAAGCTTTTCACCCTCATACTCATATAGCTAAGCCAAATGATTAAGTTTATCCATGCATCCTACTTGAATCAAAACATAACCTCCCAAAACACACCCAAACATGCAGACACACACACACACACACACACACACACACACACACACACACACACACACACACACACAGACACACACACACACGATACTGACACCCAGTCTCAAGTGCGCCTCTTTCACATTTTGGCACCAAGCTGGAAGCTGCCATTCAATGCAGAAAAAAAAATTACCTCAGGAGCTTCTTTCTTGTCTCTGACTCCCTGTTTGTGATAAACATTAACATACCTTCAGTTCTACAAATTCACAACTAAGTGCTGCACACCACCACATGACAATATTGTAACTGAGCTCTTTATTCAGGATACCAACCTGGCTGCTGCCCACTGTCATCCAAACTATGCAACAGTTAATGGTCAGAGATGGAGATGCAGTTTGAGTTGGAATTAAGGCTCGTAATATGCATCATGTGGCTGCAACCTCCAATAACATCTCCTCTGAATGATGCAGGTTGCACAGAAGAAGAAAAAAAAGTTAAGTTGAAATGGAAAATGTGCGTTTTTTTGCCAGTACATTTTTTTGTTTTAAACTAATCATTACAGATGATTTAGGAAAATCCAGGGGGGGGGTGCAGGTGCACCCCCTTGCACCTGCCTGCAGGCACCTTTGTATGAAAGCACTCTCAAAACTTAAATATCTCCACACAGATCAGCCACAATGAAAGGTTTAAATATATTTAATAATAAACAATAAAAGAACAAACAATACTAAATATATTTACAGTGACAGAGTTCAAAACCAAAGGAACTATTTAAAATAACATTCCAGTACAGACTTACACAAATTAAGAAAAACAAAATCTAAACTAAGCTTCACTATATTTCTGGCTGTACCTAAGAGAATTATACTATTCCCTAGTAACTTATTAATATTAAGGGCCAGGCAGATGTGGTGAATGGCTCTTGTTGTTGTCATGTCCAAGACAGAATGCAGAATACTCTGTCTCACAAAGAGACTTCTCAAAATAATATTACCGCTGGGATAGTTTGCAGAATGACATAATTTCTGGTCATCTGACATCTAGTTCCCAGGTAAAACCCCCATTGCTGAAGCTGACAGTATTTAGCATCTACCTGTAAAAATACGCATACAAGGGCTTTTGTTAAAATCTTTGGCAGATGCTGGAAGTCATAAAGCAATTGCTTTCCTTCATGCTTCCAGACTAGCAGTTTGTTCACTCAAAAGACAATACAGAAAGCTTCCTAGTACAGACTTTGTGTCTCTAGTTGCATTGAAATCTCTCAGATAGCCTCTTTATGGCCTAGCCTATAAAGTAATTTAATTTCAGATATTTTTCTAAAGTTTGCTGGACAGAGGTTAACCTCCTGTATTCCAGTTTCCACTGTTAAAATGTATACATTTAAACAGTTACAATAGTGCATGTACAATTTTGTTCCCTTCCAGTAGGGCACACTCTGGATATATTTTAAACACAGCACTTTACAAATACCTTTTTGACACAAACTTCTGTGCAAATTTGTTTAATATACACATGACATACAGTTATAATACATTTGTAACACAAGCATATTGTATAGATTAGTTTGATATTCACAAATGGCATTTAATTATTTACAAAATTCCTGCTAGCTGTGCTGGTAGTACCTCCTTTTGTCACAACATTATTTCTCTGATTTGTATATAAAAGATATAACTCTATCAACATCTCTAGAATTAGTAGTGATTCTGCTTAATTTCCAGTCATCTGCAAATTTGAATAATCAGTGAATAACACATTAACTTATAATGGGTGCATCATTGAACCTTGATTCTTCACGGCACTTTTAGTTTTGTTATATGTAGTCAGTTGCTAATCCATTTATATTATGTGTAGACTGATATCTAATTTATTAGTTTCACAACTGATTGGTTATGAGGAACTGAGATAAATGCCTTGGTTAAGTCAGCATACACTACAAGATTGTGTACACCATCCTTAAGTGCCACAGTAATGTTTGTGTAAAAACCAGCAATGTTTGAGAGACAGCAATGATTAGGAACAAATCCTCATTGATACAAGACGACATTTTTCAAGCTTTGAATAGAGGATATAACAGAATAACATGATTACATTTTCAGACATGTATGTTAAATACTAGTAAGTTTTATCAGTGTATAACTGGAAGGACAGTTGCTATCTTCCCTTTTAAAAAAGTTGACATAATTTCAACTTTTCTCCAGAATGGAAGAATAAGTAAGCATTAAGGAATAAACTAATTGTAATATGCAATCTCTGTTGAACCATCTTTCATGTTAAGTATAAACTGGCCTAGGATTCCATCTGTACCCATATTTGTAGTGTCAGGATGTATTGCATTATAAGAATGATCTTTCATTTTCAAAATTAAAGCTATATGTTCTTTCTGAAGGATTAAAGCAGTTTTTTTTTTTATTTTAAAGACAATGGTCTGTACTTTGACCATGACCTAGTGCCTTTTAACACATTTCTCCTTGTTGAAGCCATGTCTGATCACAGCCTTGCTTTCCAGATGACTGTCATGTTGTTTTCTCATAGGTTTTTGACTCCTTTTGTAAAACCCTACACCTTCCAAGAAGTGATTGCTCAACAGCCATATTTGCTTCTTAAAAATATAAAACAAAAAAGTTATGCAACATAATATGACCTTCACAGTGACATGTATCTAGAAACTGTAACCAAGATCTGGATTAATTCATTTGCAATGAATAAAGGATAACTAATATTTTTTTTTTTTGTAAATTGAAGCAAAAAAAAAAAAAACATATAAATCAAATCTAATTACACTTATTAGAAAGATGCACTGTATCAACAGTAAAACTTTCACCCATTTGTCAGCTTTCATGTGCTTCTTTTAAAAAGATGTGTCAGGGAAAAGCTGTACTCAGAAATGCCGCCACTTATGAATGCAGAGAGAGCAAGCAGTTAAGGCTTTCCCCTTTACAGTGCAAAATTCTGTAGCATTACTCTACTGTGCTTTCGTCAGGAACAGGACCAATATTCACCTATTCTGACTTTTGAATGGCTGTCTCCCTCATATGTTTCATTTTTTTATTACAAATAGTGACAACATTCCACTTACTATAAGATGACATTTTTGGCTACAGCACTTCACTATACATATCTGTCAACCTCTTAGCACAAGAAATCTGGGCAAAGTCAAAAGTAATGGAGGGACAACTGCTCAAAATCAGGGACAGACTGTAAAAAAATTGTTTTTACAAACTTAAAAAATTGATAGAATAACAGGTTTTATATTAGCATATTTTTTTCTGAAGAGTATGATGTCTGAAACTGAAATGTCTGCCATTACTTAATGACTTCACTCCTCAATGATTTGCCAGAAAACCAAACTTTTAGCATACTAATGTTACAGTACTGTAAAAAAATTTAGCATCTGAAAGCTTTATTAATTCTGCCATGCAATGTAATTGTGGAAAAAGTTTATAGGTTCATAGGTTCATACTAGGCTATCTGCCCTAGGGCATTTATAAGCCTAGCAAGAGTGTTTGTGGCTTTCACCACCCCTTGGAATGAGAATACTATGCCCATTTAGGGTTTAGTTTACTGTGCCTCTGTCTAGTAGTGACACAGAGATGACCCCCGGGGTAAACCTACGATCTCCCATCCACTCGTCAAGATTTTTCTTGAAGAGAGTCAGTGAGGGGCTCTGCCTAACATGGACTGGGATTCTCCTCCAGAGTGTAGGGAGCCTCTGGGTTATGAATCTGTCCCTCCAGCATGTCCTATTTATTTCTGTGTTGAGGTTCAAATCTCTCGCTCTCATGGCTCTGGTGGATTTGGATTTTCTGAGGTGGAGCATGTCCATTAATTCTGGATTGGACATGGCCTTGTACATCAGGCATAGATCGCCCCTGAGTAGGTGGTATGCGACTGAATAGAGCTGGAGTTTCTTCAGCCGGGCAGCATATGACATATGTTTGAGACCCTTGATCCTCTTGGTGAGGTACTTTTGGGGTCTTTCTAACTGCTGCAGGTGTCGGGTAAGGTACATCCCAAATGGGGCATTGTACTCAATTATGGGCCTGATAAGGGAAGAGTATAGGGGCACAATGACTTCTCTTGATCTAGATGTGAATCCTTTCATGATAAGGTGGGTAATATAGAAGGTCTTCCTAACCACCTTGGTAATGTGAGTGTCAAATGAGAGGTTACTGTCAACTTGGGTCCCTAGGTCCCTGATTACTTCTTCCGTACTTAATGGATTACCACCTATGTGGTAATTTGTGGGTACTTTGGTTTTCCCAAAGGGTATGACTATACATTGTTTGGCGTTCAGTTTAAGGCCATGGCTCTGGCACCAGTTATCCATTTCTATGAGCCCTTTCTGAGGGATGCTTGTGTCCGCTGGAGTATCAATTATGGCGCCCAGTTTGCAGTCATCTGCGAACTTTGTCAGCCACAGTCTTCCTATGTTTGCTTGCACCTCGAAAAAATAAATGCCGAACAAGAGGGGTCCCAGGACCGAGCCCTGTGAGAAACCGCTTGTGACTGGCTTAGAGTCTGACATGGCTCCAGCAATTCTGACCTTGTGGGTTCTGTCCTTGAGCCAGTTTGCAACCCATCTTATGACATATGGGTTTACATTTAAGCTGGTGAGCTTGTCTATGATGCCCGAGTGGGGTATTGTGTCAAAGGCTTTTGCAAGATCAAGGTAGGCTGTGTGAACTGCCTTACCCTCATCAATGGCCTTAGTGACTGTTTCAAAAAAGTCAACCAGGTTCAAAAGGTAGGATCTTCCCTTGACAAAGCCGAATTGGGTAGGATCTAGTGTCTGAAGGTCCCCAATGTCTTTGTTTATGAGTTCCATAATGATCCTCTCCATAGCTTTGCAGACCAGGCTCATCAAGCTTATGGGGCGGTAATTTCCAGGGTCCATAGAAGCACCTCCTTTGTGGAGTGGGATCACTGTTGCTGTGCGCCATTCTTTGGGTACGTATCCTGTAGTAAGGCTAAGATTAAACAGCAGCCTTATGTGCAGGTTTAGTTCCTCTTGGAGTTCATGTAGCACGCAACCCGGGACACCGTCTGGTCCCATTGATGCTGTGTTTTTAGCTTTGAAGAGGCAGGTCTCACCTGGGCATCTGAGATGTCAGGGAGGCTACACTCTGCTGGGATAGATATTTCTCCTTTTGGGGGGGGGGGTTTACACTGAACCTGTCTGCCAGTATGTTGGCAATGTCTGTGGGTTCAGTGTATTTTTTGTCATTTTGGACTAACTCTGAGCATATCTGGGAGTTTCCACCCAGGTTTCTAACATAACTAAAGAAGGCCTTGTGATTGTCTTTAGTGTCTTTTGTGATTTTTCTCTAAAAGTTGGCCTTGGATGATTTTATGAGTGATCGTAGTTTTTTGCTAGTACTGATCAGAGATGCCTTCCCTTTTGGGGATTTTGCTCTGTCATGTAGTAGCTTCCTCCTCCTGTTGTAAAGCTTGTTAATGGCTGGGGTCCACCAGACAGGACGCCCACCTTTGGGGGAATGGGTTTTGGTTTTATTTGGGATTGCATGATCCATGCATTCTTGAAGGTGTCCGTAGAAAGCGTTTATAAAGGATTCAGAGGTGTGGGCTGTGGTTTCCACTGGCCCAGGGGCCTTGAAGGATACCACTTTAGTCTTAAGAAGTGTGAAGTCAGCTTTTGAGAAATTCTTCACTGTGGTCTTTTGTGCTGGGGGTGGGAGCGGGATGTGGATTTCCAGTGAGATTAATTTATGGTCTGATCTCACCAATGAGGGGTATACTTCCAGTGTGGAGCATTGTGTCCCCATGTTTGTGATGATCAGGTCTAGTATATTATCTCCTCTTGTGGGAGTGGTGACTAGTTGTTCCATCGCATTTGAGTTTATGAATTCTAGAAACCTTTGGGCTAGGGTGTTGGGGCTTGAGTAATGCTTCCAGTCTATGTTTGGGTAGTTGAAGTCTCCCAATATGATGGTATTTGGAGAGACATTCATACTCTCCAGTGTCTTCAGGAAGGCTGAGTGGGATTCCTGAGTTTGAGAGGGTGGTCTGTAGCATGCTACAAACTGTAGGGCAGTTTTGCCTATGGTTAGTTGCACATGGATGGTCTCCGATGCATCGTGCATTGCCACTAACCTGGAGGTGTGGGTATCTTTGATGAATATGGACACTCTCCCTCCTTTTGTGGTTTGGTCCAAGTTTTGGGGCCGAAAAGCATGATATGAGGTATAACCTGGTAGTGCTGGGGGTGCTCTCAGGAGCCTTGAACCAGGTTTCAGTCACTGCACAGACATCAATGTTCTCCATACTGAGGAGGGCTTCGAGAGCATGCATCTTGAGGTTTAGACTTCTGGCATTGAGCAGCATTACCTTTATTTTTTTTCCACTTGTGTTTTCTAGGGAGGTGGGTTTGTCATTTGAGCCTTGCCTAAAAAAGGCACTATGGGGGTGGCAAGAGCCTTGGCCAATATCTGGAAGCCCAGGGGTGACAGGTGCAAGCCTTCCCTTGTGAAGCAGCGTGACTTGTCAAGCATGTCATCCCAAGCAGACAGACATTGGATCCCCTTAGAATGACACCAGTAATTGAGCCAATTGTTAAAGCTCGGGAACCATTGCACAGCACAATGACCTTGACTTTTTAACAGACACTGCTATCTGATATCTAGCAGGGAGCAGTCATTGCCAAATAGAGGAAAAAGGAATTACTTTAAGGAGACTAAAGATGTCATATTTGATATGTGTGTGTGTCCATAATACTGAAATTCAAAACATTGAATCCCATAACATTAAAAATACATAGGAAAGCAACATGTACTATATCCAGCACAACTGCATACAGAAACAAATAAAAACAAACCATATTGCACTTCTTCATCTATAAGCAGGGGGGCAAGCCCCTGCACCCCCCACACCCCCTGCTACTTAAATATATCAACTCTGAGATCATACTGCACTACACTAAGATGTGTTATGTTGTAGTATAACAAATAAGAAGGAAACATGACTGAGGTTACCTATGAAACTATGATAAGTATTGGAGAAATATATAGTAATGTGTAATATTTTAACAGTGAAGTAGTTTTTCTGAGAGAAGATTGAGGATATTTTTTTACAATTTAAACAGGCAGTCATGAAGGGCAGAATGATATGTTTGCCATTTTGTTCTGTGCAGTGCGATTTTGGATTTGCTATATTTAAGTAGCAGGGGGGGGGTGCACGGGGCTTGCCCCCTGGTTATAGTTGGAGAAGTGTAATATGGTTTGTTTTTTATTTTCTTCTGTATGTAGTTGCACTGGGATATATTAAATGTTGGCTTCCTATGTATTTTCAATGTTATGGATTCAATGTTTTGAATTTTCAGTGTTTTGAATTTTCAAGATTTTGGGCTCAGTGTTTTGAATTTCAATACTATGGGCTTTCAATGTTCTAAAGTGAATCCATACATATATTTACACGGGTCCTCTTCAGATCATCGAACTTTTAAAAGCTCGACTTTCATATGGCCGAGACCATATGATCGAACTTTTAAAAGTCCGAACAGTCTGAATGGAGATCTCCATACAGCATAGAACGGGAAGATTTCCCTTTTCCGCAATGTAGTGCAATCTCGTAGTTGGTATATTTAAATAGTGGGGGTGTGGGGAGTGGGGTGCTAGAAACTTTTAGTTTTTTTTTTTTTAGTTTTTTTTTTTAACGTTTGAACTTTTAAATATTTGATCATATGGTCTTGGCCATATGAAAGTCGAACATTTGAAAGTTGAAAGTTCAATCATGTAAATAGGCCCATATAAACACATACACACACACACACATATATATATATATATATATATATATATATATATATATATATATATATATATATATATATATATATATATATATATCTTTGTTCTCCAGTAGGGTAAGAACTGATGACAGGATTACATCACTTAGGAAGAAGAGACCAAAAATATAAGATGAAAATCTGGATATTCTGTGAAAATCCAGACATTTGAGAGTTATGAGCCACTCTATAAAATGAAAAAGGTCCTCTTTACTCAATGTAAAAGAGTATTTCTTCTTTCTGTTTAACCAATAATATTGAAATTGCTGAATAATTATAACCTCCCAACTTTTTCATCTGGAGTTACAGTCAATGCAAAAATAATTAGGGAATATGTCCCAAATTAAGGACGCTTTTTTATATGTTGGTACTATTAGAATATTTCAAAATTAAGAACAATCTTTCATTTTCAGAATTAAAGCTATATGTTCTTTCTGAAGGATTAAAACAGTTTTTTTTAAAGACAATGGTCTGTACTTTGCCCATGTCCTAGTGCCTTATAACACATTTCTCCCTGCTGGAGCCATGTCTGATAAGAGCCTTGCTTTCCAGATGACTGTCATGTTGTTTTCTCATAGGTTTTTGACTCCTTTTGTAAAACCCTACACCTTCCAAGAAGTGATTGTTCAACCGCCATATTTGTTTCTTAAAAACATAAGACAAAAAAGTTATGCAGCATAATCTGACCTTCACAGTGACATGTATCTAGAAACTGTAACCAAGATCTGGATTAAGTCATTTACAATGAATAAAGGATAACTATTTTTTTGTACATTGAAGCAAAAAAAACATATAAATCAAATCTAATTACACTTATTAGATAGATGCACTGTATCAACAGCAAACTTTTTCACCCATTTGTCACCTTTCATGTGCTTCTTTTAAATAGATGTGTCAGGGAAAAGCTGTACTCAGAAATGGTGCCACTTATGAATGCAGAGAGAGCAAGCGGTTAAGGCTTTCCCCTTTTCAGTGCAAAATTCTGTAGCATTACTCTACTGTGCTTTCCTCAGGAGCAGGACCAATATTCACCTATCCTTATGAATGGCTGTCTCAGTCATATGTTTCATTTTTTTATTACAAATAGTGGCAACAGTTCACTTACTATAAGATGCCATTTTGGCTACAGCACTTCACTACACATATCTGTCAACCTCTTAGCACAAGAAATCTGGACAAAGCCAAAAGTAATGGAGGGCCAACTGCCCAAAACCAAGGACAGATTGTAAACAATTGTTTTTACAAACTTAAAAAAGTGATAGAATAACAGGTTTATGTTCATAGGTTCATAGATTAGTACTAGGTTAACTGCCCTTGCGAGCCATTTTAAGCCTAGCCAATTATCCCTTGTGAGATTCAAACCCTGCACCTTGTGTTTGTAAGGCAAACACCATATTTTTTCTGAAGGGTATGATGTCTGAAACTGAAATGTCTGCTATTACTTAATGACTTCACTCCTCAATGATTTGCCAGAAAACCAAACGTTTAGCATACTGATGTTACAGTACTTTAGAAAACTTTAGCATCTGTAAGCTTTATTAATTGTGCCATGCAGTGCAATTGTGGGAAAAAGATTATGGGGATCTATTGTACAGCACAATGACCTTGACTTTTTAACAGACACTGCTATCTGATATCTAGCATGGAGCAGTCATTGCCAAATACAGTAAGGAGACTAAAGATGTCATATTTGATGTGTGTGTGTGTGTGTGTGCGTGTGTGCGTGTGTGTGTGTGCGTGTGTTTGTGTTTGTGTTTGTGTGTGTGTGTGTGTGTGTGTGTGTGTGTGTGTGTGTGTGTGTGTGTGTGTGTGTGTGTGTGTGTCCATAACACTGAAATTCAAAACACTGAATCCCATAACATTGAAAATACATAGGAAAGCAACATATACTATATTCCAGCACAACTGCATACAGAAACAAAAAAAACAAACTATATTACACTTCTTCAATTATAAGCAGGGGGGCAAGCCCCTGCAGCCACCACACCCCCTGCTACTTAAATATATCAACTCCGAGATCACACTGCACTACACTAAAATGTGTTATGTTGTAGTATAGCAAATAAGAAGGGAACATGACTGAGGTTACTTATGAAACTCTGGTAAATATCGGAGAGATATATAGTAATGTGTAATGTTTTAACAGTGAAGTAGTGTTTCTAAGAAGATTGGGGATTTTTTTTACAATTTAAACAGGCAGTCATGAAGGGCAGAAATATATGTTTACCATTTTGTTCTGTGTAGTGCTATCTCAGATTTGATATATTTAAGTAGCGGGGGTGTGGGGCGTAGCCCCCACCGCATGGGGAGGGTGCATGGGGCTTGCTCCCCTGGTTATAGCTGGGGAAGTGTAATATAGTTTGTTTTTTATTTGCTTCTGTAATCAAAGACCTCAGCCTTCATCAACAGATAACCATATTGTGATGGAGATGCAGATTCATGACCAAGTGCCTCGCCCTTCTCTGGAATAAGCTTCCTCTGCAGGTTAAACAATGTGATTTTGTATCTTCCTTCAAATTAAATCTGGACAACCAGATTGCTGGTCTCAAATTTATCCCAGGACTATCTGTCGTCTCTTTCTTTGAGAAAGGAAGTGATACTGTGGATGGGTTACACATAGTTATTAGACTAAAAATGCCTTGAAATTATGAATGCTATGAACAAACACTCATGAATGCATTGCCACTGATCAAGTGATAAAAGCGGTTGATTTCTTTCACATACTAACTATACTCCCAAAAACAACCACTGTCTGAAACCTGTGATGCTTAACTGTAAGAAAGTGAAAAATATTCTACTCACAGTATTGCACTTCAGCATTTTACACACACACAAACACACCCACATGCTCACACATGCAAACATGCGCCCGCACGCACACACACACACACACACACACACACAAACATGTGCACACACACACATGCATACACACACACACGCGCGCGTGCGCGCACACACACATGTGCACGTGAGCACGCACACACACGCACGCAAATGCATATTGAATGCATCAAAATGCGAGTTGACTTTCACTCTGTCCATCACAAACAATCAGCTTGTGCACTTATCAGTCAATGCCTATATCAGCTTACAGAAGATTTCAAATGCCAGCTTTATAGATTTATTTAGTCTCCCTGTTCTCTGTAAACCTCTGGCCAGCTGACGTGCTAGGCACTGAGCTACAAAGGGATGGAGTTCTGACTACAACCTATGTGGCCAGGATTGATTAATGTCCCTAGCACTGGAAATGCAGAGCAGGAAGAGGGAGGAGTGAAGGAACATGGACCGCTCACATCTCACAGGAAAAGAAGGAGTTTGCATGCACTCAGATGTGCATATAGGGTGGGGTGAGCTCTCTGGTGGATAAAGGACAGATCACTGCTCCAGCTGCAGGGCTAGGAGCAGGGCTGCTTGGTGGAACTGCCCCTAGTGGATGTGAGGGACACCCTTCGCAGACAGCCCACTGCACTCTCCACCCTAGTGCATCTCTGGTTATGTGCATGGATAGGATCAGACAGAAAAATCAAAAACATTCAAACCACCTTGATGGCTGCCTGGATGATGCCCCAGTCTACAGCTAGTGCTGTAGGGCTTTACTGGCCTGAATGTATCAGTAAATTCTTATAAACCTAAAAATAAAAAGTCATGGGCATTCAGTAGCTATGTAGCTGAAACACTGGTTGTCTTTAAGGAGTTATTTGCATATATCCCATGAGCCTCCAATATAGAAGTTTTAAGGTATTACACAGTGAAGACTGTAGCTTTGTTGTGTTTTCTTCTGTTTTTGTGATCATTTTACCCTTTGAAATATATGGGTGCTGATGCTTTCATAAAATAACCAACTCCCTTGTTTTGATAATATGTTATTCTTTTCCTTAAAAAAAGAACACTGCTGTGCACAAAAAACGCATGTAATACTACCACAGATTAAATTAGTCTCATTCTAGTGATATGTAATTCCCTGTAGGTGTGATAGGAATTCAAATATTAAGAATTAGTCATCTAGGCTGGCAGTAATAAAATTAGGTAATCTGGTATCCAGCCAGCATCTGTTACATTAAACATGCTTGGTAGAGAGAAAATTTTTCCAGTTGCTTGGAACTTTATAAATTTGATATGAGGTTACCAGTAAGCAATACTGCCCACTGAATCTAAACAACTGATGTAATTCTTTAGATCACATAGTAACCGACCATGGATTAACCAGTACTGACTATTATTATGTGCCAGAAAGAGAAGAGATATGTATTCTAAACAGTAGCATTCTGTCTCACAAACAGGTTTCTTTGGGGATCATTTTGATTTAAATAGTTTATAGTAATTAATTGTTTTAATGAAATCTTTAATCATAAGGCAATTAGAAGGTGGGAATTTTTTAAGTTGAATTAATATTTTTTTTTATTTTAATGTTATTTTGAAATACAGAAAAAACAATTTAACTTCATGCTTAGTGTAGTAACAGTACAAATGGAAAACACAGTACCCACAGAAGACAAGTTAAAGTCACACTACTCATTATGGGTTTTTTATGCAGAATGAATTCAAGAGTGTCTGCAGTATCACTTTTTTATTACTTTCTCATTTCTGAAAATTAATTTACATATGATTACTATTCTTTAGAAAATATGAGTTTTAAGTGAATTTTGAGAGCAATCACCAGCATGTTTTACCATAGCATTTCTTTTGTTTGATATAGTAACTGTGATATTTTTTTTTTAAAAGGTTAAATAAATATCACTGCACCAATGTGCAACCGATGAAACAAATATGTTCAACATACAACACTAATGAATAGACCTAAATGATGGAACTCAAACCTAAAGCATGCCCAAAACAAACAAGTAAACAAAACACAGCACTCATAGAAGATTACACACTGTTGTATATCACATTTTTGGAGGTGAGATACTCCCCCGGATTTACTATTCCTCCATGCAGGATTAGCTTAGTCCTGCACGGAGGTGGCTGTTTAGGAGCAGGACGGCAGTCCGCCATGCATAGCAATGAGGCGCGCTGCCTGAGCTCCTAGTCTTACATGGAGCGTGTAAGAGTGCAGGGGGTGTGTCTGAGAGCAGAGCTCTCAGAATATACATGCCCCCGCAATGAGGAACAGCAGAAAGGGGTCAGAAATGAGCAAGACCACTCATAGGTGTCCGCATATCCCCACCAACAGTCCCCCTTGTGTACAACAGCAACAGTATGCATAAATGAAATGAACAAACCCTTTATTTTTTTTTTTTATAAAAATCCCATTAAAGCTAACCGTAGGTGCACGGGTGTGCCCATCGCTTAGCTACGGTTAATGCAGCTTAAATGGCTGAAGAGGATAACAAGGAAGATATCTGCAAAAGAAACAGCATACTAATAGTGTAGTGGGCAGAGCATTCACCTTATGAGCAGGCATTCCAAGTTCAAGTCCCACTGCAACACATTCCATTTTCCATGGCAAAGCATGTTATGATCAATATTTCTGTTGCAAAACCCACTAAATAACATATATTTATGAACTGGAGTACTGCATTAAATGCACATGTGAGGTGCCAGTGTCATAATGAATAAAGCACAAATAAGCAAGGTTAAGCATCAATAAGCAGTAATAAGCATATTTAAGCGAGTTTAACCCCGTTTGTGTGGTGGTAAGCAATGCCTACACTCGTTAAGCACTCCTGAAGCTAACTCTTTGTAAGCAGATGTAACGGCAGGTTAACAGTGCTTACCCTTGCACAAACCTGTGCAAACATGCTTACAAATGCTCAAAAGTGCCTTAATCACTGTATCCAAAGGCCCTTGTTCTGGCCATCAACAAATTAAAGAGCCGTACAGATCTCGAACCCAGGACCCTATCCACCATAGTCATAGTAGTTAACCGTCAAGTCATCACAAAAGTACAGATGAATGAGCTATCATCAAACAAGTATTCACCATAGTAAAACCAAACTTAACCTGTGAAAGGAATCAGTATACAGACATATATGCCTTAACCAATTACATAACATAAATATGTGAACTGGAGTACAGCAGTAAGGCCAGAAGTCAGGTGTAATTGTAATAGAGTGTTGAAGCCCCCAATAAAACACAAGGACCCCATACAGTGTATGTACATATGAATCATGGATACCAGGCATACATATAAGGTGTAATGAATAACTCATGCCAAAAATAAATTATAATGCAAAGGCTAATGTAAGCAATGCTAAGCACTGCACAGGCCAGCTCGCGAGGTGTAAGCAATGTGTAGGCCAGCTAACTCAATGTGCCGAGTGTTATATCCCTTTAAATAATGCCAACCCTAGGTAAGCAGGTTTGCCCATAGCTTAGCCTTTTCAAAACTGGCCAGTCACAGAAAAGTGTGTGAAATCGGCCCTACTTAAACCCAAGAGGTGGGAATAAATTTCATAACTGGTTGTAGCTTCCCCTTGCAGGCACAATGGCAGTAAGGGGAGAAGGTGTGCACTTCTGGGTGCAGCGCTGGTGCATCCAGGAGTCCAAGGTCATGGCAGGACTCCCTGTCAAAGACTATGCTCAGAGACTGCTGTAGGGCCAGTACCAGGGCTCCCAATATAAGGAGGAGGCATGGGACTGTCTCACCCTTGACCTCACCAGTGCCACTGGCATACGCCGAACTGGTGAGCAGGTCAGGCATTACTATGCCGACCTGAAGCGGTGTAAGGGGGACCTCTTGGAGGAGTGGCTCCAAGAGGCTAGAGCATCAGGGGTTGTTCCAGTCATGTGTATCACCCCAATATGTGTGTAATAATTGCCAGCTCAGGTATATCATGGATAGGTATGGCAAAATATTCCACTTATGTCCCCCACAGCTGTAATGGAGTGGGTCGTGAACCAGGAGGCCCACATCAGTCGCCTGGCGAGGTGGCGATGCGAGGCAGGTCAATAATACCCATGCAATTACTGTCGTATGAAATAAAACTAAAAGTAGTAGTAAATTAATTGCCTGTATAAAACCTGTATAGTTCAAGGCAAGTACTGCATACACTAGAGATTATGGCAGGAAGAGTTTCATATTGTCTGTATGTCAATAAAAGTGTAATAGCCTGACAATAAAGGTCTAACTGCTGGACTGCATGTGTATACTCTGGTATCATATGGTAATGTAGATTAGCAATCATGTAATAGTACTGTAGTATTAAGCACTCTTACCCACACCGTGCACCATAAATTGAATGTGTAGAAATGCCTGTATATGACAGGTGTAATCCCCAGAGGCCATTTAGTACAACTGAGAGACACATAGACAGAAAACAGGGAAAATGCAGTTAACAAAACCCGAATAGCACTTGTAACTGAGATGTAAACTGTTGCTTTTTTAGCACACAAAGCCATGGTTCGAATCCTGCCAGTGGTAGTACTCTGCATACAGAATCAAACCCCACAACTGTACAGAAATGTCCAGAATGTCCAGTAAAGTGGCCCATATCTGTTGCCTATCAACCTGTCCCCCTGAGAAATCAGTGGGATGATCCCAGACATATAGGCAGCAAACAGCAAATACAACTGATTGACAAACATCTATGAGAACAAAGCTGACACACTAGCAACTCCACAATACCTTATGAGACTAAGAAGCCACAAATGTCCCATTTACACCCCAACTTGTAAAGCTGTGGTCAGAGTGTGTACAGTAGCAGAGTGAGATACTTGTGCATAATAGTAATGTGGAATCTGGTACTGTGTGTGGGAACATTCAGGTAGAGTTAATAAACATTTCTTCCACAGGTCTATCAGATACCAACACTGTGCCCAGAAATACAAGAATGATACCTAGTACTGGTACTGTTTACACTGGTATTGTATGACAGTGCGACTGATGCAGTTGCTCTGAATAATGAGATATTGCACATCACTGTCACCCACACTGTCCTACAACATATAACTGTCTAGAAAATCTGTATAAGAGTGTTGTAATACAAGGTCAGAATGCAAAAGCACAGGGGATTAATAAGACAGAAAGCAGATAGGAGATATACAGCAATATCTATATAGCAGACACAACTGTGATGGACAGTGTTTAAGTTGTAGCAGACACAGCTATGGTCTGAATCCTGGGAGTGGATGTAGGCTGCATACCGAATCATACCCCACAGCTGTACAGATGAGGCCAGAATGTCCAGTATATGGGCCCATATCTGCTGCCTGTCCCCCTGGTAAGTCTGTGGGATGATCCCAGATGTTTAGCCAGCAAACAGGGAATACAAGTGATTGTCAAACACCTATGAGAACAAACCTGTCACTGTAGCAACCCCCGAAACTGTTAGTAGAGTAATATTTCAGGTATGTCCTATCTACACCCCCATGTTGTCAAGCTGTGACCAGAGTGTGTACAGTAACAGAGTGAGATGTATGTGCATAATACTAATGTGTAATTTGGTAGTCTGTGTGGCAACAGTCAGGTAGTGCTAGCAAACACTGCTCCCACAGGTATATCGGATATGAAGACTATGCTGTGAAATACAGACCATTATAACCTGTACTGGTAGTGTTCACTCTGGTATTGTAGGGAATTGTGAGTGTTGCAGTTTCTCTGAATAATAAAGTATCACTGATCACTGCCACCCACACTGTGCTACAGAATAAAACTGTGTAGGAAAGCATGTATATGTGTCTTTGAGGTCACTAAAGGTGGAAGAGGGCAATATTCTAGATATGTCCCGGTACACCAGCATGTGGTCAACACATGGCCAGAGTCTGTGCAGAAAGAGCTGGATAGCTATGTGCACAACATCAACCAGGAATCTGGGAGTATGTGTAGAAACAGTTAGTGTTAACAAACATTCCCTCCACAGGTATACCAGGTAGGAGGTGTATACTGCAGGTAAATCTGGTTCATGTGTAACGATGATGACAGCCATATCACTGTCCAAACTAAGGCTATAGGGTAGTGTAGTAAGACTTGTAAGGTACAGATAACAGCACTGACTAGGAAGGTAATGTGGACTACAGGAATATACTAGCTGTTAACTTACATCTTTCTCTCCCCGCCA
>NC_056731.1:623057479-623199979 GCF_019279795.1 Protopterus annectens | reverse complement strand
TCTGCCATCAAGATGTTCCAATGTCTATTAATGATGTGCATAAATGATTTGGTGTTCCTGCCAAAAGTGGTAACAAATCTCACCCTAGACTGAGTATCTGGTGATTGTGTTTTGTATTCTAATAATTTGGCCCTATCCTGACTCGAAGCAAATTGGCAAGCCCTGATAATATCCCCTGATTTATAACCCCTATCTTGGAACCAATGGATCATGTCCTTTTTATGTTGGTCATACGTCAAAGAGTTGGAGCAAATCCTTCTAACCCTTAAAAACTGAGATTTTGGGATGTTCTGGATGATATGTTGTGGGTGGAAGCTGGTAGCATGCAAGAGCGAATTATATTGGGGAAATTTCCTATAGACGTTAGTATCCAAGGTATTATCAGAATTTTACTGACAAAAACATCCAAAAAGGTAATTTCAGTCATACTGAAAGTAAACTTAAATTCAATCCCCTATTTATTCTCATTAAGATAATCCACAAATGCTTGCAAAAAAAATCATCAGTCTTCACAGCAACCAACAATCATCGAGGTATCGCCTCCAAATATCAATCTCATTGATATATAGGTTGTGACAAGCATCATAAATCAACTCCTCCTCCAGGTATGCCGTGAAAAGGTCAGTATATATGGGTGCAAAGGAGGCCCCCATGGCCATTCCTTGTACTTGTCAAAAGCATTGATCATGAAAACAGAACACATTTTTTGTTAAAAGGTTTTCAGTCAGGCAAACAAGAAAGGTATTAAAACCAGGTTCATACAATTCAGATTTCTCCAGCCCCTGTTGTAATGCTAACAACTCAGCCCAATGCGGGGTGTTGGTATACAAACAGGTGACATCCAGGGTACATAGAAGCCAATCCTGTTCCAACTGCATTTCCATAACAATACCCCAAAATTGGGTAGTGTCCTGGATGCGAGCTCGCACATGAGCCAACAAGGGTTTTAAATATAATGTCAGGAATAAAAAGAGGGGTTCAGTGAGGGAAGCCCTGCCTGCCACTATAAGCCTTCCCGGTTGATTTTTGGGATCCTTATGGATCTTAGGTAAAAGATAAAGATACTGTTGTTTTGGGTCAGGTACCTTAAGATGGAAAATGTCCACAATAGTTATAAGGCCTTCCTCCTGAGCTTCATCTAAAAAGGTATCAATTTCCATTTTGAACCTCCTAGTAGGATCCAATGGCATAGCCATATAGTATTTACCATCCTCTAACTGTTTCAATGCCTTCCCGCAATAGTAGACCCAGTCCTGTATCACAACCACTCCTTCTTTTTCCACAGGTAGAATAACAATATCCCTGTTGTCCCTCAAACTATCTATACATTGTTCCTCAACCTTAGATAAATTATTGGAATAGTTCTTATACTCACGAGGATTAAAATGTAGATATTTAAGAACATTGGATTGAAAAATCGATACAATAGGTGACATGGAGGGGATAAAGGTGGATCCATGAAATTTGAAGCTTCTCTGAGTATTGGTTGGAGCATTATCAAAATATAGCCTAAGATTTAATAAACAACAAAAATCCATCACATCCAGAGCCAACGTATGTTCAGGAACAAAAAAAACAACGACAAATTTCAGGCTTTTGTTCAAGATCTTTATTTCAGTTTCAGACAGGGTTACAGAAGAAATATTATGCACATTAATACAAGTATCTACCTTTGTGCCATCAGTTTGAGTACCCCCTCCAAATTGTTTGTTGCCTCTATGTTTCCTCCCCCCTCTCCTGATCCTGACCCTAAAGGGTGTTCCAGATTGCATCGCTTGGGATCTGGTGATACAACTGTGTGGTTATCATCAACCTCAGTACTGGATGATGATTCATTCCCTGAAGTAAAACTAGAGGGATCTCTATTCCTTTTGAGAATGGGTTCAGGTCTTTTCCATTTGGGATTAAATGATTTCTTGTCAGAGAATGTAAATTTGACATTTTTAGAAATGTCAAAATAGACTAAGCAACAACACGGTCCAAACGAGCAAAATAAATAAAATAACGGCTCCAGTGCACAAATGAATAATCCACAAAGCTTTATTCCAAATGAAAGTGAAGTGCTTTTCATCTACCCTGCCAGTTTGGTAGACTTCATTAGACAAATCAGCTGTGCAAAACAAGAGAGTTAAATACATTTTTTAAAATAAGATTGACATGACAACCAGCCTATGACAATTACAATACACAAAAGTCTAAATAACAACAAAACTTACTGGCCAAAATAGTTTCAGGACACTCCTTACTCTAATTACTCTACCTATTTAATTATACTATACATATAAAATACAAAAAATGTGTAAAAAATAGTCATAAAATGTATCAATTGACACTTTCCAAATACTTAAAAACTAATAAATATAATTTAATGCAAAATACTTTTCAGTTTTAAAATACATGACAGTGAAGTGATTTCATTCAAACCTGGATCTGTGTAAGAATTTAATCTTAACTACCATATTAATTCACACTTTTCTAAAAGAAGTTGGTAGGGGCCACCTTTTAAAACTGGGGTGACTTGATCTATTACCCTAAACAAAAAAACTGTGGGTGGGGTTTTCATTACAATGCCTAGCCGGTGCATTCAAACTGTTTTTCTTTCTAATATTGTATACATGCTCGTATATCCTATCTCTCAGCCTCCTGTCAGTCTTCCTGACGTAAAACGCAGAGCATAGCTGGCAGGAGGCCAGGTACACCACTGCTTTGGAATTACAGTTGTCCCTACCCCTCATCTGATATTTCATTTTTCCCAGACTGAAATTTGATCCTGGTGAAATGAATTTACAGTAGTTATACGATTCACATTTGTAAGTACCCATTATTCTGTGTGAGACACTTACTTCTGCCGCCACAAAATTCTTTAAATTTCTACCTCTTTTAAAAATTAAAGTCGGGCAATTTCCCAACTTCTCAGTTAGTCCCTTCTCAGAATACAGTAGATTTCAATTTCTGTCCAGGATCCATCTCAAATCACTTGCTTCTAAATTATACACCATAATGAAGCTCCTTTTAAATTCCTTACGTGCACCAGTAGCCATAGGGCATGGCTCAACTTCTCCTAGCGCTACATTCACACACATGGATGGTTCATTAGCAGGGCTAGAGCGTGCAACACTCACTCTCTGTTCACCAGTGAGGACTGGTCGATAAAAATCTGTACTTCTTTTAGTTTGTACCTTACTTATTAGTTCAAGTACTTAACGTTCAGGATAACCACAGCTAATGAACATGTTTTTTAAAATCTCACATTCATCCAAAAAGCTGTCCATATCAGTTGTCATTCTTGTCACTCTAACTAATTGGCCTTTGAGTACAGATCTCTTCTGGTGTGGGGGATGGCAACTAGTGTAATGTGATATAGTGTTCAAATAAGTGCTCTTACTGTGAATTCTAGCTACATACCGATTCTCACACTCTTCTTTCCTTAAATCCACATCTAAATAGGTGATTACCTTTTCATGAACTGAAAAAGAGAAATTCAAAAATGGTGTACTGTCATTCAAGTGCTGTATGAACTCTTCAGCATCATTCACAGAACCTTTGAACATAATAAAAACATTGTCCAAAAATCTGGTGTATAGCTTTACCTTCTCCATCAACCTGTTGTCACAAAAAATTGTCTAGTGTTCCCACTGAGCCATTTTACGTTTTACGTAGAGAAGACTGACAGGAGGCTGAGAGATAGGATATACGAACATGTATGCAATATTAGAAAGAAAAACAGTTTAAATGCACTGGATAGGCATTGTAATGAAAACCCCACCCACAGTTTTTTGTTTAGGGTAATAGATCAAGTCATCCCAGTTTTAAAAGGTGGCTCCTACCAACTTCTTTTAGAAAAGTGTGAATTAATATGGCAGTTAAGATTAAATTCTTACACAGATCCAGGTTTGAATGAAATCACTTCACTGTCATGTATTTTAAAACTGAAAAGTCTTTTGCATTAAATTCTATTTATTAGTTTTTAAGCATTTGGAAAGTGTCGATACATTTTATGACTATTTTTACACATTTTTTGTATTTTATATGTATAGTATAATTAAATAGGTAGAGTATTTAGAGCGAGGAGCATCCTGAAACTACTTTGGCCAGTAAGTTTTGTTGTTATTTAGACTTTTGTGTATTGTAATTGTCATAGGCTGGTTGCCATGTCAATCTTATTTTAAAAAAATGTATTTAACTCTCTTGTTTTGCACAGCTGATTTGTCTGATAAAGTCTACCAAACTGGCAGGGTAGACAAAAAGCGCTTCACTTTCGTTTGGAATAAAGCTTTGTGGATTATTCATTTGTGCACCATAGCCGTTATTTTATTTATTTTTCTTGTTTGGTCCATGTTGTAGCTTAGTCTATTGTGGTTTTTGTATGGCTTCGAGGAGTACAATGGATGATATCACTGAAAGCCCTTTGCAGCTTTCAGGTAACTCGCACAACTAGCTGCCTGAATTGAGTAACTAAGCACAATTATCAGCTCTTTAAATGAGAGACTGAATGTTTTGGCAGCACGTCTAGATAGTCTCACTCAACAGAATTCGGTAGTGAGACCTAAAGAGGCTGGAGCTGCTGGTGAACCGAAGGGTGCTAGTTATTTATTTGAGAACACTGTTGGTGGAGGAGAACAAGTTCATGGAGTAGATTCAGGATGCAGTATTACACCAAATGATGTAAATCTAGGGTTGAATCCGAACAATAACATTGAAGGAAACCAGAATGGGATTCCCGCTTACCCGGGGCTTATAGATCTTCCTGATGTTAATGTATGGCTAAACGAGAAACCGACTTTTGGAAATGGAGTATTACAAGGTTTACAGGAGAGACCAGCTGGGGTAAGCATTCCGATTGTAACAAAACTAAAAGAAATAGACAGCAAGTCATATAAGGCTAAAAATTGCAATTAGAAGTCATGTATTTTGAAGAGTGTAAAAGAGAAGGTGTGGTGCCTAAAGGCTTACGGTCATGGCAGGCTTAGAAGCTAACATATCATTTCACTCTGATTTAATCAAACTGTTTAATCAGCATGGTTTTGAATTGTTGGAAACTATGTGTAAACATTATAAACTAACAGTAGAAAGCCTTGCAGCTGCAATTGCGACTTTAAACCAGGAGATAATGTCACATGTAAACTTTGCACGATATCAGTTTGAATATAAAAGAGTATTTTCCTCTATAGAAAAACAACTGGTGAAAAATAGTGATTTGAAAATGAAAAAACTAAGAAGGGACATTAATGATTATAACAACGGCGTGGCTTATCCAACTCCGCCTCCTTCACAAGGTAAAAGGTTTTTGAATCACCACAATACAAAAACAGGAGAAAATACTAGGGCTAGTGAAGAGAACAGAGGTCCTGAATTATCTCAGGTAGGCCCCCCCACCTGGTAATCAAATGTTTAATTATTCGGAGAAAGAGCAAGGTGCAAGAAGTGAACAGTTTCCTGATAGGCATAATATGCCATATCATCAGGAATATGATGACCGTGAACATTGCCCTTTTTCCAACAAGGGCCAGAACCATCAACGGAGATACAATACCAGGGGGAATATGGCCAAAAAGGATGTGAGCAATTACAACAGGTAGTAATGAAGCCAAGTATCCTTATGAATCCATGTGGTGATTACAAAATGTATAACTATTCTAGTTTTGAAATTAATGCTGAGCTATGTGATATTTTCAGTAAAGGTTTAAACTTTGTTCCATCGGAGCACTTAAAGCTGGCAGAAACCCTGGTAGACCTAAAACTCTACACGTGCAAGTGAAATCTTGCCCTACTGTTCAGTGGGGATGGTCAGCTAACTGATCAAATGAGAGTAGCAAGTACCTTTAACCCACCTGTGCATCCATTATTAACATTATTTGAGCACGTGTGAATTTGACATAAGAAATTTACACAGAAACTGTAAAGGGCAGAAAAGAAATTTTTCTAACAAAGAGATGGAAGCCTTGAATGTATTGAAGTCCCTACCTGTCCGAGTAATGAAACCGGACAAAGGAGGAGGACTGGTGATTATGGACAAGAGTGATTATAATAGCAGAATGGAATCTGTTTTAAATGCTAGAACATATGAAATATCTAGTATTAATGAAATGAATGTAGCTTACAAACGGATTAATTCTTTCATCAATGACCTGTTTATTGAAAGTATGGTTGATTTGAATGTTTTTAATTACTTATCGAACTTGAATCCCAGTATTCCCTCATTGTTTGGTCAACCCAAAATCCATAAAAACCTGCACAACCCCCCAGTGAGAGCTTTGGTCAACGCGAAATCATCCATTACATATGCATGTGCTAAATTTGTTGATTCCCTCTTGAAAAAGTATGTAGTGATGGAAGAACAAATTTGTAAAGATTCTTGGGCCTTTTTAGCTTCTATTGAGAATTTTGTTTTTTATCCAGATGTGTTGTTTTTAACAGTTGATGTTGTTGACCTGTATTTCTCTATACCACATGAAATCGGGATTGACTGGGTTGTTGAAAGGTTGTTACATCATGGCACAGAGTAAAAGGAGAATAGATTATTTCAATTAATGGACATTATTTTAAAAAATAACTATGTAATGTTCAACAACAATATTTACAAACAAGTAAGGATCACTGTGATGAGGGAGCTACGCTAATCTAGTAATGGCTCAGTGGGAACACCAGACAATTTTTTGTGACAACAGGTTGATGGAGAAGGTAAAGCTATATACCAGATTTTTGGACAATATTTTTATTATGTTCAAAGGTTCTGTAGATGATGCTAAAGAGCTCATACAGCACTTGAATGACAGTACACCATTTCTGAATTTCATTTTTTCAGTTCATGAAAAGGTAATCACCTATTTAGATGTGGATTTAAGGAAAGAAGAGTGTGAGAATCGGTATGTAGCTAGAATTCACTGTAAGAGCACTTATTCGAACACTGTGTTACATTACACTAGTTGCCATCCCCCACACCAGAAAAGATCTGTACTCAATTAGTTAGAGTGGCAAGAATGACAACTGATATGGACAGCTTTTTGGATGAATGTGAGATTTTAAAAAACATGTTCATTAGCCGTGGTTATACTGAACATTTAGTACTTGAACTAATAAGTGAGGTACAAACTAAAAGAAGTATAGATTTTTATCGACCAGTCCTCACTGGTGAACAGAGAGTGAGTGTTGCACGCTCTAGCCCTGTTAATGAACCATCCATGTGTGTGAATGTAGAGCTAGGAGAAGTTTAACTATGCCCTATGGCTACTGGTACACGTAAGGAATTTAAAAAGAGCTTCATTACAATGTATAATTTAGAAGCAAGTGATTTGAGATGGATCCTGGACAGAAATTGGAATCTACTGCATTTTGAGAAGGGGCTAATTGAGAAGTTGGGAAATTGCCCGACTTTAATTTTTAAAAGCGGTAGAAATTTAAAGAATTTTGTGGAGGCAGAAGTAAGTATCTCGCACAGAATAATGGGTACTTACAAATGTGAATCATGTAACTACTGTAAATTCATTTCAACAGGATCAAATTTCAGTGTGGGCAAAATGAAATATCAGATGAGGGGTAGGTTTAACTGTAATTCCAAAGCAGTGGTGTACCTGGCCTCCTACCAGCTATGACCTGCATTTTACGTAGGGAAGACTGACAGGAGGCTGAGAGATAGGAAATATGAACACATATACAATATTAGAAAGAAAAACAGTTTAAATGCACTGGCTAGGCATTGTAATGAAAACCCCACCCACAGTTTTTTGTTTAGGGTAATAGATCAAGTCACCCCAGTTTTAAAAGGTGGCCCCTACCAACTTCTTTTAGAAAGTGTGAATTAATATGGCAGTTAAGATTAAATTCTTACACAGATCCAGGTTTGAATGAAATCACTTTACTGTCATGTATTTTAAAACTGAAAAGTCTTTTGCGTTAAATTATATTTATTAGTTTTTAAGTATTTGGAAAGTGTCAGTTGATACATTTTATGACTATTTTTACACATTTTTTGTATTTTATATATATAGTATAATTAAATAGGTAGAGTATTTAGAGTGAGGAGTGTTCTGAAACTACTTTGGCCAGTAAGTTTTGTTGTTATTTAGACTTTTGTGTATTGTAATTGTCATAGGCTGGTTGTCATGTCAATCTTATTTTAAAAAATGTATTTAACTCTCTTGTTTTGCACAGCTGATTTGTCTGATGAAGTCTACCAAATTGGCAGGGAAGACGAAAAGCGTTTCACTTTTGTTTGGAATAAAGCTTTGAGAAATGTCAAAATGTTTACCTTTCTCATAGTCACCTAAATCAATGTTAAATTTCCTCATCTTTTTTTTCTTTAAGTGACGTTTCCAAGTCAAGTAGTTCACTACTAAGTTGGTTCAGACAGGATGTATAGCAGGGTAAAGTCTCAAAAACATTAAGGTTCTGATACAAAGTTTCAACTTCCTGAATGCCTTGTTGAGCCATACGTTCATAATAGGCTGCTAGGGCATCCACAAAACCCATGGATGCCTGCTGTTGTACCTGTGCCCATTGTTCAGAAATAACTGGTCAACACTATGTACCAAGGGTTGTAGCCTAATTCTAAGTCCCCTAGGTGTAATCTGTTTGTTTTGGTAGGCTTTAAAAAGCCGTAAATGCCAGACATTAGTTCTTAAATTCTTCATATTCTTAGTCAATTTGAAGAAGGCCACCTTACATTGGCTGGCTGGATCATTGTCTATAAAATTGACCCTATTAGTTAAACTAAACTAGAAAGAAAATGGATCATTAAACTGGGGGGTGGGGGTTCCTCCTGTTCTAAATGAGCATCTTTAATTAACCAATAGGAGGTTGTTTTGAATCTGTGTACATATATATATAAAGGGCTGTTTTGTCTTATTATTTGTATGCTGCTTGTCTTTCTCACTGAAGAAGGCTATTTGAGCTGTAACCAGTTTGGTTTGGGTGTTGGGGCTTTTTTTCCCTCACCCATGATACTGTATTTCTTGGCATAGTAAATAGTTATACCACACTTTGTGCTGGTTCTATCTTTTTTGAACTTGCTTTTGGACTTCAGAGCCTTTGCACTTGCCATATGTGCTGGTTTGGTTTGACTTTGGCTTTGCTTTGCTTGGTTCCCGCTGTTGGTGTTCTGTGTGGTTATCATAGAGCACAGCGTTTGTTTGTTTTATGGTTCCCTATTGGATTTTGGTTTTGCTGACTGGAGTTTTACCTACATTCAGCTTTCCTTTTTCACTATTGGACTTCATGGAGCACATATTGATTACTGGCACCCATTTCGTTATTACTAACAGGACGAGATATACAGTTTTTCTAGGCCTAGCAATCGGACGGAGGGATTGCCTGTTATAGTATGCATGCTCCATTTGGTTTAATTCTCAACATTGTAGAAGAGTTGGGCTTCTTTTATATTTCCATGGTGATCAAATGGTGTGTACATTTTTTTGGGCTCAGGAACTGAATGGAGGGACAATTTGTGTATTAAGGTACTGTTTGTTGGGATTGACTATTGCTTATTTCAACTTTCATAGGTGTTTGTGACTATCTTATCCCATTTTTTGACTGGTGTCTTAAACTCAGCGATTTATTCTGCTGACCCAGTACCTTCCTGGATAATATTTCCGTTTTTCTTTATTGCACTTTATTTTAAACGGATTGCAATCTCCTTTAATAAGCTTGTTTTACCAGGTATTTTGAACTTGGAACTAGTGACCAACAAGGATACAAGGATTTTGGAACAATTTTGTCACCAGCCTATTATTTCTAAATATTCACTTGGGGTTGGTTTGGATAACGATGTGTGGGGGGATCTGAATGAATGGAAATTCTCTTTTGAATTGTTGCCACAATTCATGAATGCTTATCACTGTACTTTTCTGAATTATGTTTTTTTTTGCTTATAGTACTGATATAATATCAAGATTTCTTATGCTCTATATTTGGTGATTATATTTATATTTGTATTTTCCAGGTCAGGCATTAATGTGTGGGCTCAGTAACACTACTTATATTTGATTTTATTGCCAGCTCTATTTTTTTACTTAATCTTTCCTTATGATTATGTAGAAGGCCAACCTTACACATAATCTGTTCTTCAAGATGACTTTGGGTGGATAGCCAGGTCCTTACTATTTGGAAGGGAATTACCACTAATACCGTTGCATTTTTATATTTTCCAAGTTACATCTCTCCCAGCCATAAGGTTCACTACATATTGGGTAAAATTCTTGATGTATGCTTTCACATGTATTAGGCAATTATCAGGATCATATTTATTGGGTCTACTATATTTGGGACCCAATTTTTTTATGGTTTTTTTGGTCCTGCTGGTTTTGTGGATGCCCTAGTAGCCTATTGTTAACATATGGTTCAACAAGGCATTCAGGAAGTTGAAACTCTATGTCAGAACTTTAATGTTTTTGAGACTTCATCTTGCTCTGCATCCTGTCTGAACCAACTTAGTAGTGAACTACTTGACTAGGAAAAGTCACTTAAAGAAAGAAAGATGAGGAAATCTGACAGAGAGCAACCACATAAAAACCCACTCAGGGCACAAAACGTGAAAAGAACACCACAACAGTAGAACCACAGAGGACGCTCCACAGAGAACGGTGAAATAACCACTTTTATTACTAAAGAAACGAACGACTTAGCGCTTTCACCAGTACAACTGGCTTCTTCAGAGTCATTTAAAACTTCACATTGCCATGAATTTATTACACTTAACCCACAGCCATAGGTTAAAATCAAATTTGACAGAGATTTAGGTGACTATGAGAAAGGTAAATCTTTTGACATTTCTAAAAATGTCAAATTTACGTTCTCTGATAAGAAATCATTTATCCCCAAATGGAAAAGACCTAAATCCATTTTCAAAAGAAAAAGAGATCCCTCTAGCTTTACTTCAGGGGGTGAATTATCATCCAGTACTGAGGTTGATGATAACCACACAGTTGTATCACCAGACCCCAAGCAAAGCAATCTGCAACACCCTTTAGGATCAGGATCAGGAGAGGGGGGAGGAAACATAGGGGCAACAAGCAATTTGGAGGGGGTCCTCAAACCGATGACACAAAGGTAGATACTTGTATTAATGTGTGTAATAGTTCTTCTATAACCCTGTCTGAAACTGGAATAAAGCTCTTGAACAAAGGCCTGAACTTTGTACCTGTTTTTTTTTTTTTTGTTCCAGAACATACGTTGGCTCCGGATGTGATGGATTTTTGTCGTTTATTAAATCTTAGGCTATATTTTGATAATGCTCCAACCAATACTCAGAGAAGCTTTAAATTTCATGGATCCACCTTTATGCCCTCCATGTCACCTATTGTATCGATTTTTCAATCCAGTGTTCTTAAAGATCTACATTTTAATGCTCGTGAGTATAAAAACTTTTCCAATAATTTATATAAGGTTGAGGAACAATGTATAGATAGTTTGAGGGACAGCAGGGATATTGTTATTTTACCTGTGGATAACGGAGGAGCAGTTGTGATACAGGACTGGGTCTCCTATTGTGGGGAGGCATTGAAACAGTTAGAGGATGGCAGATACTATATGGCTATGCCATTGGATCCTACTAGGAGGTTCAAAATGGAAATTGATACCTTTTTAGATGAAGCTAAGGAGAAAGGCATTATCACTAGTGTGGACATTTTCCATCTTAAGGTACCTGACCCAAAACAACAGTATCTTTATCTTTTACCTAAGATCCATAAGGATCCCAAAATCCGCCAAGGAGGCCCATAGTGGCAGGCAGGGGTTCCCTTACTGAACCCCTCTCTGAATTCATGACATTATATTTGAAACCCTTCTTGGCTCATGTGTGAGCTCACATTCAGGAGACTACCCAATTTTGGGGTATTGTCTCGGAAATGCAGTTGGAACAGGATTGGCTTTTATGTACCCTGGATGTCAGCTCTTTGTATACCAACATCCCGCATTGGGCAGGGTTGTTAGCACTACAAAATTGGCTGGACAAATCTGAATTGTATGAACCTGGTCTTAACACCTTTCTTGTCTGCCTGGCTGAACATGTTTTAACAAAAAACGTGTTCTATTTTCAAGATCAATGCTTTTGACAAGTACAAGGAATGGCCATGGGGGCCTCTTTGTACCCATATATGCCGACCTGTTCATTGCATATCTGGAGGAGGAGTTGATTTATGATGCTTGTCACAACCTATATATCGATGAGATTGATATCTGGAGGCAATACCTCGATGATTGTTGGTTGCTGTGAAGTCTGATGATATTTTTTTGCAAGAGTTTGTGGATTATCTTAATAAGAATAAATGGGGCATTGAATTTAAGGTTACTTTCAGTATGACTGAAATTACCTTTTTGGATGTTTTTGTCAGTAAAAATTCTGATAATACCTTGGATACTAAGGATAGGAAATTTCCCCAATATAAATATCTCTTTGCATGCTACCAGCTTCCATCCACAAAATATCATCCGGACCATCCCCAAATCTCAGTTTTTAAGGGACAGACGTATTTGCTCCAACTCTTTGACGTATGGCCAATATAAAAGTGACATGATCCATCGGTTCCAAGATAGGGGTTATAAATCAGGGGATATTAGCAGGGCTTTCCAATTTGCTTCAAGTCAGGATAGGGCCAAATTATTAGAATAAAAAACACAATCACCAGATACTCAGTCTAGGGTGAGATTTGTTACCACTTTTGGCAGGAACACCAAATCATTTATGCACATCATTAATAGACATTGGAACATCTTAATGGCAGAGGACAGACTGCCAGAGTATTTGGGGGATAGATGTTCTTTTTCCTTCCATAGGGGCGGCACATTGGGTTCTATATTTAGCCATTACAAAAGGTTTGGCCATAGGGGTACTTTTCCAATCCAATGGACACTGATGGGGGACACATTGGTGGGATGTGTCCCTTGTGGGCACTGTTCCCATTGTTACCGGGTAAACAAAACCAAGGAATTTTTCAACAAAAATATGTCCACAGTTTTCAATATCACTTTTTTGGCAAATTGCAGCACAAGTTGGGTAATATATCTGGCTACTTGTTCATGCTCCGTGTTTTACGTGGGCCAAACTTCAAGACCTCTTAAACTCAGAATTGGGGAACATGTGAGTGATATAAAGAATAAAAGACAGTCTACTGCCCTCTTTAAACATACTTGCAAACATAATACTGCTCTATTTAGATTTACCATAACTGATTGCATATTTGGGAATTGTAGGGATAAATCTGGCTGGCATACCATTCTAAATGTTAAAGAAAGAAAATGGATCATTAAACTGAGGGGGGGCTTTTTCCTCCTAGTCTAAATGAGCATCTTTATTTAACCAATAGGATGTTGTTTTGAATCTGTGTGTGTGTGTGTGTATATATATATATATATATATATATATATATATATATATATATAAAGGGCTTTTTTGTCCTATTATTTGTATGCTGTTTGTCTTCCTCACTGAAGAAGGCTATTTGAGCTGAAACCGGTTTGGTTTGGCTGCTGGGGCTTTTTTTCCATCACCCATGACATTGTATTTCTTGGCATATTAAATAGTTATACCACACTTTGTGCTGGCTCTATCTTTTTTGAACTTGCTTTTGGACTTCAGAGCCTTTGCACTTGCCATACATGTGGGTTTTGTTTGACTTCAGATATATCTGTTACCCCAGCATGCTCTGCTTATGTCACGGGCTAGGTTGAGATCCCTGAAGCAAGTTATTCTTGTCCCATTTGGTTTGCAAATGTCTAGCATTTCAAATTGGGCAGAGTCTGAGACTGCTCTGTAGAACAGACATAGGTCACCTTTCAGCAGCTTGCATGATATTAAGTACAGTGACAGGTCTTTCAGTCTTTCCATACATGTCATCTTTTGGAGGCCCTGGATTATCCCGGTCATAAACCTCTATGTTTTATCCAGTTGCTACACATGTCTGGTGAGGTACAGACAGAAGAGAGCACTGTACTCAATTAGTGGTCTGATAAGCATAGAGTGGAGCAGAGCTATGACCTCCCTGGTCATGGATGTGATATCCTTATTTATGAGTTGTGCAATGTAGAATGTATGTCTCACTACTATGTGCACATAGTGGTTGAAGTGTAGATTGTCCTCAATATATGTTCTCAAGTCTCACAATACTGTGTTTGAGCTTAGAGCGGTGTTATGTATATCATAATTAGCAGGGGTACTTCATTGCCACAGGGACAATTAGGCATTTTTTGCTTTAAGGTTCAGTCTGTGAGTTTGACATCAATCATTTTTCTGTGTCAGCCCCTTCTGAGATATGTTAACATAGTTGGGGGACTCTATATCACTGCGTCCAGTTGACATTCGTCTGCAAACATGGGAAGTCACAGGACATCTCCCTTCTTCTGCACTTCAGATAAATAATTTCCAAACAGTTGAGGGCCCAGCATAGATCCTTGTGGTATTCCACTGGTAAGTAATCTAGTGGTGGAGGTTTATTCCCCAACTTTGACAGTGTGTGTTCTGTCGGTGAGCCAGTTGGCTAGTCATCTAGTAATGTATGGGTTAATCCCCAGATGGGAGATTTTCTCTATGATACTTAAATGAAGTATAGTGCCAAATGCCTTGAATAACTCAACACAGGCAATATGTCCTGTCATCCCTCATCTAGGTCTTTGGGGCCAGTATGAAAGAAGTCCACTTGGTTTAATAAGCAAGATCTACCATTGACAAAACCAAAATGGGTCAGGTCAAGTGTGTTGAAGGCACCTATGTCTCTGTGGATAAGGTCCATGCTGATTTCTTCCCTAGCCTTGCAGATAAGGCTTTTTAGGCTTATGGGTCATAGTTCTGCATGTTACCAAATTGATGTGCATTGTATATCACACAGCATTTGATATTAATTTCTGTAGTGTAGGTGATATATATATCTGGAAAAAGTACTATGACACAAGGGTTGTAGTGCTTGGGGGAGGGAACACATGGCTGTATTGTAAATATGTGACATATCATTAGATAGAGTCTTCAGTTTGTTATGTTTCCACATGTAATTTCATGTGAAAGATAGGAAATGGAAAGTAAGCAGTAGTAATACATAATAATATTTACTTTTCTATAGGGTGGTGAGCAGCGGGTTTGTGCAACTGTTGGCAAAGTGTTTGCACATGTAAGATACATATGTTCAATAGTTTCCATGTTTGCTCATAGTTGAGCAGTGAGCAAATGTTACCCACATTTCAAAAAGTCTGAGAGTTAGTATTGTGTCAATGAAACACACCTGCTGTTTAACTGACTCTGTGGCAGCAGGTATAAATGCATTGACACATTTCTTTTTGAGCCCAGATGATACTGTGTTTGAATCCAGGTGTATCTAGTACTGCAGTGACATGAACTGTTTATAGTACATGTGTTTCTGTGTGTTGGCATAGTGCAGTGGGGTTAAGCAGCATTGTATGGAGATAATCACAGCATTGAACCACCATTCACCATTGCTGTGCATTTTTGTATGATGCAAAACTCTGGGCAAATATAGGGCCCAAAAAGTAAAGAGATTTATTGCTTTTTTTTTGCTACTTATGTGGGTTGTGTGTGATTCTATTTTTTGACCAAATTAATGGTGTTAAAATGGGGTAGATAGGAAAGTTGTGAAATGAGGAACAAGCAGGGGGAAGAACAAAGAGGACAAAATACAGCAATGTGCAGGAAGAAGGTAGGAAAGAACCATACCTATCCATTTCTTTAACAGTGTAAATGGAAAATGTGCAGAATATTAATTGAATTTGGACTGTCACCTGCACAAACAGGAGTGACAACAATGCAATCATGTTGTTTAGCCAATTGAACTGAATCACGTGTGTCAAGAAGATGTGTGCGAAATGGAGAGCTATGTATGGGACGATTTTTTTGGCGGGGTGCAGACGTCCATTTGTTTTTAATTCAGTAAGAGAGGACTGCTGGATCAGGTAAGATGAGTAGGTGAGGAAGAAAATGCAAACATGCAAGACAAACAAGGCAAGAGACAGGGATGATGATGGACACAAAAGGTTGGGGGACACCATGGCTGGGGTGAGGGATGGGACAAATGGACATCAAGCTTGGAGACAGTGAGAACTGAGTCCTCACCCACTGGATTGTCATCACTGTCCTTACTCCACTGGTGGCTGGAGTGCTTGATGTCTCCACCTCCTATGGACTATGAAGGAGAGCAGCCACTCCATTAGGCATAGGCATACACCAATGGTGTAGTGCATGATCCTATACACCATCCCTGGCAACTCCTTATAGGCCATGAAATGACCATCTCCACCACTGCACCAGCTTCCCAGGCAGTACTACTTGAGGGCACAGGTAGTGCAGGGGCAGCAGAGGCAATGCTGCCAGGTTGGCTCCCAAACATGCTGGACAGCAGTGCTGGTTCCAATAGAGTGGGGCAGGCTGATCCACTGGGGCTGGCCTACCTCACTGTGCTGTGTAGTATTTAGTGATGGGGTACATATGGATGACATGGAGACATTTTGACAACACATAATAGAAAATAAAAAAAGAAATATAAGGGTTGGGGTGAGAGAAAATCAAGATAAAATTTGTACCGTCATATGTGACATGCAATACGTTAATACAATTATACAACTTTTTTATCTGAAGTATTATATTTAAGTATAAGTCCTAACAGATAAACATTATACTATAGATTGCTGAAACGAATCCTTGAAATGTGCATATATTGCACATATGTGTGTTCCAGTTATACAGATTACAGTTTACAGCAAGGCATTTGTGCCACTGGTATAGAGTTTTTAATTTCATGTAAATATTATTGAAGAAATCACAGATATATAGTTGTGAATTGTGGTATTTGAACCCACAACCTTAGTCTAATATTGGATTCTTTCAGTTGGTTTGTGCTACACACTAATACATGCATACTTACTTTTGCAGTTGGGATATGCATGCTCAGTTTGATACAACTCTATGAAAGACCAAATAAGCTATCTTTAACATTTAATGCTACAATAACATTTCTCTTATGTTGCACACATACTACTTGCTTCCCTCAGTCTCTCCAGTCAAGCAACATCATCCTGCCATTTGAACTCATGTACAGTGGCAGCTGGGGAAAGAACAGAAAAGAACAGAAGAGCAACATGCTTACAAGTCTTGCCTACATTTAGCTTTCTAAGTCTCACAAGTACTCTCATATTGTCATACTAACACAGCTGTGGGATGTCCACAGTCTCAAATTCCTGCAACCAATGGTTGAGAGTATTCCTTTTTCTCCTGTGCAGGTCATTAAAATGATGCCTACATTGCTTTCCAGTGTGTGGGATATCAGTGGCACTGAATACAGCCTGAGCCAAACTATTCCTTGTCATAGACTTGTACTGGGAGCCAGAATAGTCCCCCTGCAGAGACTTTGTCTGTGGTGCCTTACCAAGAGTCCAATAAATATCCTGGACACCTCACTTCTGTTCCCTAAACTTGGCACCTTCCTCTCAAATGCCAGCTATGTCTACCAACCAAATGGGAGCAATGGAAACTGATCCTGTCTGGACAATTCCAGTTAGCGCATTTACTGGTAGTGGGCAAACCTGAGTAACAATGCCAACCATGGTTGTGTGGTGGTAAGAGGAGTGCAGCAGTGTCAAGCAGGGAGGGATAAAATAATTGAAATTGGAAGGTTAACCTGACACTTGGCCTTAATTTGAGGGGTGTCCACTGATATAGCCTGGAAATATATATTGGAAATTAGAAGGTAACTGTTAGGTGAGTTAAGTTTGCAGACATGCACTGAGGGAATAAATGCAATGACCTGACACATTTTGTTTTACCTTTATACACTGAGAAAATTGATTTTTACACTGTGGGATTGAAACCTAGGCATAAAGCGCAAAACAATATCTTTCACAGCATTGATTTTCCATCTTTGCCACAGGAGAAGTGCTGCTCAGACATAGTCAGGAATCATATATAAATACAGGTGACAGTTTTAGCTGTTACACATGTAAGTGTGTGACCTGACAAGGTTATTGGATATAGATCCAGTTGTGTATATGTCTTAGGTAATTGTGAAGGCCATGGAAGTCCAACTAGCAGAATTATGCTTACAGAAATATAGTACACAATATACCCTCAGTCATTCATCTGTAAACACAATAATGGTGGCTCATCCCACATGCATGTAATTCATATCAGCTCCACTATATAAAGTGTTATAAGTGAAAGTGAATATAATGAGAAGTAGAACAACAATAAAAGTTCATGGAATATACTGTATTAGAACCCAGGACTATGTGTATGGCAGTCCCACACTTACACCTGTTGCCACAAGAATGTTCAAATAACACTTGTCTATTTTTTAGTTCATTGCTATAAACTGCACTGTCACAACAGTAAAAAAAGGTTTCTTGCCCTGTACTAGAACCCAGGGCCACCTGTTCTCCAGAACTACACTTTCACCTGCTGCCACAGGACTAGTCACTTATATCCCCTTATTTACTAATCATTCTTAAAGTATCTGTGTCAACTGCCACATAATGCCACTTATTGGGGTTGCTTAATGCCCAACAGAATCAATTGAATGTTTCTAGATTGAATTATAGCTTGTCTGAGTCCTGTCTGCAGGTGTTTGATGGCTGTAGTTCCTGGGGAACCTTGCTACCCATGGTGCAATGCTGGTAAGTGCAGCTGCAAGATGAAATATAGAAATCACAGCAATGTATTGTTTTTCGACCTTTATCATTCTACAGATGTCCAGTTTGCAGGTGTTCTGTTTGCTTCCTGGGTGGGTCAGTAGTCCAGTTTGTCTCACTGCCATGCTTCATGCAAATGAGATAACCACAACAAAAGCTAACATTCATTTTCCTCTGTTTCCCATGACTAAGCTAAGTAGCACTTTGCACAAACACTGCCCCCCCAAAAAAAGAAAGAAAAGGGAAAAAAAAAGAAAAAAGGGACAAGCAGTTGAAATGAGGAAAAAGCAATTTATGACATGCACACTAGAAAATTTTGGTACACATGAGATATTTCTACATAGATCTGGATTTGAACTCTCACTCTAATGAACCTTCTTCAGAACACAGGAAGGAATAGTGCCTTATCCATCCTTGCCACATAAACAGCTTTGCAGCAAGGAACTGAAATCATTCTGCATACAATCGACTGCAATATCATGTACAGTAATATGAAACCATGCAACTATTTGTACATTTATTATTTTGGATGTAATGAACTAAGTGATCACACAACCATTTATGACTATTGCTTCCAAATTTACAGTTCTGTCTCACCTCTCTCTGTTTGATGATCATTCTTCTCTTATCTGACCAATATTCTGAGGCATGCAGTCTGTAAGCCATTTTATATCATTGTCATTAAAATTTGTCAGATATTAAATGGCAATAATATTATATGCAGTTGCCAACAAATGAAGGGGAGGTTGTATGTTAATGAACAGAAACTGCAAATTGCATTCTGCTTACTTACATTTCCAACCTTACATCTAACACTTTGTAAGTCTAACCTGACACACCGACTGGATGAAGGGCAGCCTACAGTGTTGTTGTGTTTTCCTTCTCCCAACCAGGAATTATTCACAGTTGCATTCCATTAAAAACAAACACTGACAGAGTGCCTGCACTATGTTTACATCAGCTACACAGAGTCAAGTGTTTGGGATTCATCGGTTCTGAGTTCAGACCTGATTTGCAACTTCACTATGCTAACAGCCCTCAATCTATACCATAAAAAGCCAACTGTGTAGCTAGGGAAACTGAAGGCGAGGAGACTTGTTTATGTGGGGAACACAAACATGAGGCTATTACTTTGGGATATATCTGCACAGAGGATTACTGAACTTGAGAAGGTATGCTTGCATTTTGTCAGCTACATACTGCATATGCTGGAATGTAATTAAGAAAAATGTGTAGCAAAGGTTTTTACACTTTTATCAGTATGCATTAGTTAGAAGTATACTGATGTCACGGTAATGTTTTCACGACATTTCACAGGTATACATGATTGACAATACCATAAAATAGAATTTTCTGTGTTAAATCTGTAGACATGTTTCAGGGACAGTTCATTTGACAACACTTTTATCATTTCAAATATGGTTTGCTAGTAAAATGTGTCATTTGCCTGTTCTTTTGGATGGGAGCAAAGCTGCATTTCTGTTTTGGCACAAACAAGGATATGTTGCTATTGTTACTCTCCTTTTTTAATCCAGCCTGTTGTTCATATTTCAGATCTCTAGACTGATTTATGTTTCTCCAGTGGGTAATACTAATATGCTACATTTTCTGTTTTATCTGGGAACACTTATTTTCTAGTTATGTGATACTTAAGCATATTATCCTTCTGCTGTCTTTTAGGACACATAGGACTATGCCACCCAGGTTTTTCAATACTTGAAGACCACCCTTCACTAATACTGACAATCAGATCATTGTTGACACTTTTAGGCAACATGGTGCCTTCCTGCTTGAAAGGGGAAGAGGAGATATGTCACACAGAATGCGGATTTGGCAGCAGCTTGTTGATGATGCTAATGCAGTGGGTGGTCACAGCATCACTTATGACCAGGTGCACCATAGGGTCACTGACATGATCTCATCTGCCTGGAGAAGAGCAGCTGCAGTGAACTGTGATCGGATGGGTACCAGGAAGGCCTGCTACAGATCCACCACTAACAGCAAATGAAGAGTTCCTGTCCACTGTAAGGGATCCAGGCAGCTCTCAGGAAAGTGCAGAATAGCATGTCTTTGACACTGGTACTACTGTTTCAGGAACAGCAAGCATGTCTCAGGAAGAACTTCCAGATATTCAATTGTTGAATACTGTTCTATAGTAAAACAATTTAAATCAATACATTACTTCTGTTTCACAAGAAATTTATTTTTTGGGGGGGGGGGGTTGAAGATTGCTACAGTTAACAACACATTCTGATTGATTAACTTAGGTTGGAGTTGTCATCCAAGTTCTTGCTGAAAGTATAGTTAATGGGCATATAAAGGGGAACAAGTATTACCCTCTAAGTTAATGTTAACTGTGATGATGTTGTCCTTACCTTTTGCTTAACTTCTTCCAGAACCATCTGGCATGCATGGTATTCCCTCCTGTGCAATTGGCAAGCCAAATATCTTTATGTCAGTATTGATTAGCAATTCAAAGAAATATTTTAGTGTGTGATCTTGATGTCAGCACGGTTGTTTGTACTGTTGTACTGTCTAATAGTGGCAGCACTGTTATTTTTTCTTAGCATATATTGGAGTATAGTAGTTTAGGTATTAATTTTTCCTCTGTTTGTTGATTATTATCAGAGGTGATCCTGACAGTGGAAGTGGAGGACTTCTACCACCTGATGTCAGAGTTTCAGTAGACTTTTATGATGGCAACCAAACAGAAGCACACTCTGGGGGGTGCAGAAGTTGAATCTGACACTACGGTTGACATACAACCATCCAATGAAATTTCATCGGTCACAGCCAGTAGCCCTACACCTACCCATTCCAGTGAGCCTACAGATATTGGACAGGTGGAGGGTGAGACAATTGATCAGGGGACTGTGGTTACTGTGACTTCAGGGTCTGTTGACTCTAGCCATAGCCAAAGTATTGGCAAGGTGCCATGCAGGAGGGTTGTTAGGGTGCTCAGAGCAGGCCTGCTGTCCATCCTCCACCTGATCCACATGTCTCTTCCCGTGCCACTCAATGTATGTTTAGGGCCATTGTGGAGGCACAGGCACATTCCCATAGGTGCTCCAGATAAATGCTTAGGGTTGTAGATGTGGCACAGGCTGACATGTGTGACTGCCTTCACCATGTTGCTGGTTCAATTGATTGGATGAATGACACACTGGAACAAGTGTTGTCTGTGATGGAATTTGTACTAGGAAGGGGATGGCATCTTTATGGACATAGGTCAGCCACATCATCTGTTAGCCAAAGAGGCCATGGGCAATTATGGTCCCATAGCAGCATACTTCCACTTAGGGTAGTCGCAATGATGCAGCAGTTAGTGTTGCCAACTCACAGCAAGAGGTTCTCTGGTTCAATTCTCAGCTGGAGTGCCTTCTGTGCAAAGTCTGCATGTCCTCCATGCAGTCGCATGAGTTTCCTCTGAGTGCTGTGGTTTCCTTCCATATCCCAAAGACATGCTGTAGGTGGATTAGACACTCTAAATTGGCCCTAGGAGAGAGTATGTGTATGTATGTGCCTTCTGTGGAAGGTTTGACACCAGGCTGGTGACTGAACACCATATATCTCGACTGCCAATTGTTCTATGGACCATTGTTGTACTGTGGTGAACCCTAACCAGGAGAAGCTGAAAAAAGTGGCAGTGCTTCCACTTCTGTGTCAGTAGGTGAGCTGTCCACACCCAGATGTGGCACGCCATGAGGACATGATCCTGGTTGTCCTTGTGAGGGGAGCTCATCCAGCAGACATCAGTCACATTCAGGTAACAGTAGTTCATCTGACCATGGGCATGGGCATGCCAGTGCAACTCCTAACAGTGCCAGTTCTCATGGTTTTGGATGACAGTGATGAACTGTCAACTCTACCATACACAGCTCACAGCTGTCCCACATACCAAAATGTAGAGCTAGCACAGAGCTTGACTGTGTTCATGCAGACACTTATATACCAATTTCACCCGGAGGACCCCTACAGACACACAGACAACAGTTATATGGTTCAACCATGCAGCTTAAAAATTACTTTGTCTCACTGGCCATTTGTTGGTTTATCCAAATATCCTTTTGTGCCAGCTAGGCTTCCTGCCCTACCAACACCCTCTGCAAGTGATGATAACTGTGCCATAGCCCTGTTTTGTATCTTTTGAATTCAGGGATACATAAGCATTGGGTTTGATGCTCATGGTGTATAGCTGGCTTAGTGCTTAATATGTCTGCATTTGTGATGTTGAACTGATAATTGTACCTTTGACTTATATTGGTCTTAGAAAGTTAGACAGCTGATAGCATCAACATTTTCCATCTTTATTGTTAATGATCATCTTGTGAGGGTTTTGAAGTCAGAAACTGAAATGTGTATCATTACTTTCTAACATCTCTCTTTAATGATTTTCCAATACAAATTTACTTTACTAAACTGAGGACATGCAGTGACCATCACTACTTTTGAGAGGTATGACTGTGTGAATCTCTGATGGCTTAGGCCTTCTACTTAGTAATGGACATATATATAAGTCAAATATGTCTCTGTTGTCACATGTTAAGGTCATTTCTGTACAAATCTCCCACCTTTTACTTGCTTACACTATCAAGTAACAAAATGCAAGGAAATACCAGTCATTCATATTATTAAACACTACACTCCACATTCAACACTTATCTTTTAAATCCAGTAGTTGCAACAGTTTTAATTCAGGGCTGACTCTGTCTGATGCAAGCAGTATATAGCCAGTACATGGGGAAGTAAAGGATGTGAGAATTGCCTAGCATCATGTTACTATATGTATGTGCATAGGATGAAAGTTTTAGGTCCTTAGGTGGTGAGTAAGTGTGCTATGCGTTATCTCTTAGCCAATGTGAAGGCATACTGAGCATGCCTATTTCTGCCTACAATGCAGCAACTGCTGGTTCCCCCATGACTCCTCACCTGCATGTGGCTGGGGTGACCTTGGCTTTGGTGGTGGGATGTGTGCTCCATCCCCTTGTTGATCCTTCTGAAATTGTTTTCTTAGGATGGTGTTGTGTAACATGGCTCGTACTGTGAATATTTCAGTACATGTCCAGGGCATGTACTGCTGGGCTCCCCAGATGTATCTAGGCATCGGAAGTACAAATTCAACAGCCCAAACACACATTCTATGTTATTTCTGGTTTGACCGTGTGCCTCATTATGATGTTCTGCAGTGGGTGTGTGTGCTTTTCTGATGGGTGTCATCAGCTATGGTTCCAGTTCATAAACTGCATCCCCCAATAAATTACCATACTTGATTCCTCCCCAGAGAACATCTGATACAGTTGGGAGGTATGCCAGATATATGAGTTGTGGTAACTGCCAGGGTTGCCAGCACACATGTTCAGGATGATTCCATTAGCATTACACATAACGTAGCAGTTAGTAGAGTGGAAACTCGTTCTATTTATGTAGAGCCTTCCCTGTTCCCTGGGTGGTGCCTTAATTTCTACATGTGTACAATCTATGTCACCCAGTACTTCAGGGTAGAACTCCTGGATATTTATGGCCCTATCCTCAGGAGTATGGGGAAAATATATGTGGTCACTGGCATGTTGGAGCATAGAATTCACAAACTGATGGAGGATCCCGCATGTTGATGCCTATGACACCCCCAGCATGTCCTCTGTTGATCTCTGAAAGGTAGCCCTAGCTAAGATTCAAAGTGCTCCACATACCTTTGTTTCCAGTGGGATGGGATCCCCTCAGGTTGCAGAGTTCCTGTAGTGTGTCTCTATCTACCCTGTAGCACTCTATAATTTCCACATCATGTAGTTGTGATGAGGCGATCTCTGCTTAACATACAAGGCCATGTCAAACCCAGAGCTTTTGGACATGCTACACTTAAAGAAATCCCAATCCCTCAGAGCCACGTGCTCCAGGGATCTAAACCTTGTCATCACAATGAACAAAACATGCTGGAGGGATAAGTTCCTGACCCTGAGACTCCCCAGAGTCTGGAATAGACTGCCCATACATGTCAAGCAGAGCACCTCTTTGGCCCTGTTCAAAAGGAACCTTGACAATTGGATGGGAGATAGGAAATTCACCCCGGGATCACGTCAGTCTCCCTGCTAGACAGGGGTCCAGGGAAATAAATATTGTGGGAAGAAATAGCCAGGGAATTGTTATGGCTAGGCTTGTACAGGCCCTAGGGCTGATAGCCTAGTACCAACCTATGAACCTATGAACCTATAAGTTACCTGGGGTCTGAAAAATCTTCTCCTTCTTGGCCTTGGTCTATAAGCAGCAGCATAGACTTCAGCCTGTTCCACATCTACATGAATTAAAGCAACAGTAGCTCCTAACATTGTTTCTGTGTAGACTCCTTTCAATGGCTGTATTCCAATAGGTTTTGGAATTCACAGGGAAAATCAGCACTGAGCCTACATGGTTTATAGATTGTTGAATAGCTCCTCCATCTTGGATTGTTTGAGTATTATACAATTCAGCTGCTTATGTTGTAATTTGCATGCCACAATATTTACCTTGTTTGCACGGTTGTGTGCGGTTCTACACACCATGTAAAGCTGCTTACTGAATCCAAATTAGTGTACTACCATGTGCACATTGCAGTGGAGTAAGCAGACCATGTAGGCTTTATTGAATATGGTTGAATGTGTTTAAATGACTCAATATAGAATTAGTAACAAACTGAGAACACCACCAATGGAAACGAGAAACTTCACTCCACAGGTTTAATAAATACAGTAAAAAATAGTACAAAATACAACCAAAATAAACGTAAAGCACTTTTCGTCCAGCTCAATAGCCAGACTTCATCAGACAAGTAACCATTTAAAAACACCTCTTAATATAGTAAAGAACACACCCTCATTAATTAATTCTAGCCAATAACAACACGACAAACCCATGTCCCTCCCATATACAAAACATAGTTTTAACAGGTATAAGTATAAAAATATCCTACATATTACTAATCAAACAGTAAATTCTAAATACTTTGTTCAACAAATGTCACAGTGTTGTACATAGCATGTAAGAATGCACATCTAATACTATAAAAATCCTAAAATGAACATAAAAATCTGGTGTATGTCTATATCTAAAAAATAAATATATATGTATATATTTTCCTCACTACTGTTAATCAATTACCTATATTACTTGCTCAAACAAACACTAAGGCTAGTATGACCTAGTCAAGCTTCTTAATTTTAAAATACATGTTATAGATATAACTTAATTTAAACCGGATGGTCTACTTGAATCCAAACGAGGCTGCCATAATAATTCATGTTTTTTCCAATAATAACTGATAGGGACCTCCCCTAATGTCACGTACTACTTGTCCAATGGACCTAAGCAGAAAGCTGTGGTTAGGGAAACTAGCACAATGTCTCACTAAGGCATTCTCTAATTTCCCTTTGTTGACACTGTATATATATTTGTACACCCTTTCTTTAAGCTTTCTGTCGGTCTTCCTGACATAGAATGCTAGACAATTTTGGCATTGAGCCAGACACACCACAGATTTTGAATTACAGTTAAACCTTCCATCAATTTTAAAAATCCTATCCCTCACTGCAAATGAAGTTCCTGAGGCCATGTGTTTACAAAAATTACATGAATCGCATTTAAACATTCCTGGGGTTTTATATACCTTCCATCTATGCCCCTCTGGTATGGCTTTCATGTTTCTACCCCTTTTGAAAATTAGGGTTGGTTTGTTCCCCTAATTTCTCTAGAAATTCACTGGCAGTCAGCAAGAGGTCCCAATTCCTCAATAAAATTTCTTTAATCCCAAGTGAATTTATACTATAAGGGGTAATAAAACTCACCACCTAATCTCTTTTCTGTCTAGGAGCCTCATATTCTATCCCTAACACATCAAAAGTGTTAGCATAGATAGGATCTACTTGTGTTCCTGTCGTGTTATCTGTCTGTTGTAAACTTAAAATGGGTTTATATATCCCAGTTCTTCTCTTGTATTGTACTTCATGCACCAGATCAAAAATTAAGGTTTCAGGATAACCTCTATGTAAAAACATTCTTTTCAACACTTTACATTCTGTTATAAATGCATCATCCTCAGTCACCATTCTAGCTGCTCGTACTAATTGGCCTTTTACAACCGACTTTTTTGGTGGGTTGGGTGTGAACTAGTGAAATGCAGAAAGGAATTAGAATATGTTTCCTTCCAATAGATCTTTGCAACATATTGTTTCCTAATTCTAGCTTTCCCCAACTCCACATCTAAGTATGAGATCTTGTCTTGTTGAAAGTTACTGATAAATTTCAAGAAACTAGTTGTATTGTTTAGAGTACTTAGCAATTGTTCAGCATCTGTTCAATCCCCTTTAAACATTAAAAAAATGTCATCCAGGAATCTAGTATGTAGACCAATCCTTGCAATAATCTTCCAAGAAAAAATATATTGATGTTCCCAATGGGCCATCACCAGGTTAGCAAAACTTGCTCCACATGGTGAGCCTATTGCTACGCCCACTTTTTGTAAGAAGATTTCTGTGTTAAATAAGACAAAATTATTTGTCAACACAATATCCAACAGTTCCTCCATCAATCTAACCTCAGAGTCAGGGGCCCCATGCCATCTGATTTTATCAAGCACCCACTCAATTCCTGTCAACTATGGTATCGAAAAATACAAGTCAATAACATCAATTGTTAAAAAGTTCACTTCTTCACTAAACTAACATTCATTAATAGCAGCAAGAAATGCCCATGAATCTCTATAAATTTGTTGTTCTTTAGCTACATATTTCTTTAGGGTACAATCAATCAACTTTGCTATAGCATAGGTGATGGAGGTTCTAGCATCTATCAGTGCCCTCATTGGGAATTCAACATGTTCTTATGTATCTTAGGTATACCAAACAATGAGGGAGTTTTTGGAGAGAGTGTGGAAAGGTAATTAAATGTTTCCACATCTATCAACCCGTCAATAAACAAATCGTTTAAAAACATTTTAATATGGTTGTATGACATATCATTTATACTTAATTTTACATACGTTTCCCTTTCCAACACTACTGCCATCCTTTTATTGTAATCATCAATGTCCATTAACATAAGTCTGCCTCCCTTATCTGGTTTTAACGTCCTAATAGGCAACGATGTAAATAACTGCAATGCTTCCCTTTCTTTTTCTGATACATTCCAGTCATTAATTTTCACTGAGTGATTCATTAAAGCCCTAAAATCAAATTCACATAAGTGTTCAAATAAAAGTAGTAAAGGGTGCATAGGTGGATTATACATACTTAATACCCTTGTATTGGTATGTTGTTCTGTTACCTTGTTGCCAAACATCACATTCATATTAAGTTTACGGGTATACAGTTTTAGGTCCACTAAAGTTGATGCCAAATTCAGACATACTGATGGTACAAATGTAAGCCCTTTAGTAAACATTTTAATTAAGGCAGGGTCTATGTCAAAACTGGGCAGATTTTATATTTTAAAATCACCATCCTTGTTCGTTTACACCCTACATTCTTTATCATTACTTTCATCCAATTCACTAGATGTTACCTTCTCTTTCTGTTGTTGTTGCTGTTGTTGTAGCCCTTGGTTGCCCCTCTCATATTGTAGGGCCACTGATGGTTCTGCTCTCTGTTGTTGTGAAAACCCTGTTCATTGTTGTGCTTTTCTTGCTGTTGCTGAGCATCCTCCTGCTCGTGAGAGTTGTTGAAGTTGTTGTTTAAGTTGTTATTTATATTCCAGTTTGATGTACTAGCAACTGGTGCTGGACGCCCTTCTCTTGCACCATTGTTTGGCCTTATGCTTGGTGATGTCACTTCCTCATTCCGATTATCTCTGTTACCATTAAACATACCTGGGTGTGTGTTCCTTTGACCAATAACAGTATGGTTTTGTGAAGGGGGTGGAACTGGGTAGGCAGACCCATTTTTAAAATCCCTAAGGTCTCTGTTCAGTTTTTTAATTTTATTGTACAAACATTTGTCAATCTGTTGATCTATAGAGGCAAAAATCCTCTTATAATCATACTGGTATCTAAGGAAATTGACATCCGATCTGATGACCCTGTCCAGTTCAGTAGTTTCAGATACTGAACTGTCGATGGTAAGCAAGTAGTGCTTACACACTAAAATAAGAAGCTTGAGACCGTGTTTGTTAATGAGCTGGATCAATCCCGTATGGAAGGCATACCCTGCCTCCAGTCCTGTGGGGTAATGCCAGGACCGGAGACCTTTCGGTACCACTCCTGCTTACTGTACTTGTTGAAGTAGTTTACTTCCAGTTTTAATTTCTTTAATTTCAGCAGCTTATAGTCTAATGTCTTTAAATTGGCTGAAATAGGTACACTTCCCCCAGCCGGTCATCCTAAGTTAACATCCTCTTTACTCTGTTTAAGAAATGGCTGGTCTCTTAACTAGCTCGCAAAGTCAGGAAGACCAAAAAGCACAGAGGAAGACCTTCCAGTCAACAAACCTTCTTGTGGTGAAGTCAGTAACCAGGTGTCGCTCCTTGTGTATTACCCTATTGATTCACTCTCAAAGGTTGAATAACAGTTGTAATGTCCATGATGGTATCATTACCTAAAGTAGGAGTTGCACAGTTAGAATTAACCAACCGCACTGCCTGTGGGAGGTTCAGTTGGGTTAAGCTATCCACTCATTTTGGTTGTATTTTGTATTATTTTTTACTGTATTTATTAAACCTGTGGAGTGCAGTTTCTCTTTTCCATTGGTGGTGTTCTTAGTTTGTTACTGCTTTCTGTTTTTGGGTCTTGTTTCAATATAGAATTAGTAACTGGTCCAGATGGAATTGGATTTGAAATGTATAAACATTTAGAAGAATATCAAACAAGTATTTGTTATGTTTTTAATGAATGGTTAGAAGAAGGTTTAAATTATATGGAACTATGTAGTGGATATAAAATTCATATGGAAAAAGAGAGAAAAAGAAGATAAAAAAGAAATCGAGACAAATTGTGTTAAATAATAGGGATTATAAAGTATTTATGACAATAATACAGAAAAGAGTTGAGAATAAAATGCAATATATAATTAAAGAAAGTGTATATGGTAAAAAAGGAAAAGGATATCAAGAGTTATTAATTACAGGGACAGAAATAATGGGTGATAGCTTAAAAAGGAGAAAGGATATAAAACCTATGATAGGTTCATATCTTTCAACTGTGCAGATTTTCACAGAATGTCCAGATTTTGGCTTCATATTTTTGGTCCATTTTTCAAAGAATTGTGGTTTTCTAGCAAATTAGTTGTAAATCATAAAAGATTGAAATTAGAAAATAATGACAGACATTTGAGTTTCAGACTTCATATCCTTCAGAAAATTCATGCTAATGTAAAACCTGTTATTCTATCAACTTTATAAGTTTGTAAGAGCAATATTTAAATATTCTCCCTATTTCTGGGCCTTTGTCATACTTTTATTTATGGCTTTGTCCAGATGTCTTGCTCTAAGAAGTTGGGGGGTATATAGGTGATATTAATAAAGCATTTGATTCAATACAACATGGTATGTTGTGCGAAATAATGAAAATGTACATTAAGCAAATGTGTAGGACAATGTATAACAATAATAAAGTAAGAGTTTTAATGACTGGATAGTTAAGTAAAAAAAATAGATACGAATAATGATATAAGACAAGGGTATCCTATGAGTAGTACTTTGTTTTAGTTATGAATATAGAAGTTAGTGAGGTTAACTGTAAAATGAAGAATGCAAAATATGTAATTCAGACAAATTCCAGTTATCATGTCATATGCAAATTATATTATTATAACAATTAAAAATAGGGAATGGATGAGAGAAGTTATATTTTATCTAGCTGATTGAAAGAAATAGGTATGACTAAATAAAAATAAATGTAAAGGAATGGAAGATACAATAAAAATAGTAGATATACAATTCTGAATGAAAGAAATCTCTGTATCAGGAATACATTTTTATAAAGAAGGGAATATAAAGCAATGGGAAACAGTTTTAAAGGAATTGAAAGAAACGTGTGTTCTATGGAAAACTTATAGATTAGCGTATAAGACGAAAGTAATATATAATAGTGAAAAAAACAGATTATGGTTATGGAAAAAGGAGAGGGGTCAAATTAATACTTATATATATAAGAACAATAGAATATGTGTAGAAAAATGAGAATGAAATTACTGAAATAATTGTATAATTTTATAAATATGTATGTATGTATATATATATATATATATATATATATATATATATATATATATATATATATATATATATATACACACATATATATATATATATATATATATATATATATATATATATGTTTAAGAATGTAATTCAGTATTAATGGCATATTTATCAAGTGTTGTTATGATTCTAGTAATATATAAGATGCAATTGTTAGAAATATGTTTTTTTTTTTTCATTTATATAAGGTTATAGATTAAATCCTGTTAAAAGGAGGAATATTATATATAAACAAAGAAGAAGGAGGACTAGGTATGTCAAATCCAATACTGTATGCTGCATCATTAAGTTTGTATAAGGTTTGAAATGGTTAAATGAAAAAAATGTGACTTTAGTAACAACATTATTTACATATAAGTATGAAGATTTTGGGGAAGTAATAATAATAAATAAGAGAATAAAATAATGCTTTAATAAAGAAATAGAGAAGTATCCAGAAAAGATAAAAATAAGGAAAATAAAGACTGATGAAATAGAAGAAGACAAAAAAATGGTATATACTATTATGAGACAATATTATTGTGCTAATCCATGGAAAATTTACCAGAGGAAAATATTAAAGCAGTTTAAGAAAGAAATAAATGGTATAATCATAAAGTTGAATATCAATATTTTTTATGGAAATTGGGAATAACAAATAGCAGTAAAAGCTAAAGTGCCATACAAATAAATGAAAGAATACGTTTGTATTGTGGGAAAGAAGAAACCACAAAATGTATTTTTTGAAATGTAACAGAGTAAGAAAAAACTCTGGGATAAAGTATGCACAGATTTTTTTACAGATTTCAAGACCAGTAACACTATAAATATGCATATGACTGAATATGGATATTATAAGAACTGAAGTAAAGAATCAAATTTGAATTTGGATAAAAGTGTTTTCTGTAGTATGGGTATTGTGGAATTAGACGATTAATGAAATTAAAAGAAAAATATCTTCCGCTCGAAGTTAATGCTCCTCCGTAGACAGCAATAACAAAGTATGATAGAAAAATACACAGGAGCAAAACAATGAAGGGGTACATAAAACTGTATCCCATGCACAAAGTCCACTTGTTGTTGAAATAATCCAATCTTCCAAATGAAAGGTTATAGATGAATTTATTAATGCAGGTTAGCGCTTTCGCTTATTAAGCTTCTTCAGACCTTATACAAAAAACTGTATATCTAACACATTTATATACTTAAAAAGGCGCCAAAACCAAAAATCCAAAACACGCCCATTTCATTAATATAATGTATCATGAGCATCTAATGAACTCTATTTTAAAATCAAGCCACAGCACCAATTCCATGGTTATTCCACAATGCAACTACATAACCTGAGTATTTCCCAAAGATTATTAATAAACTTAATGTTGCACAGTAGTCCATTGATCTATATATTTAAAAATGACCTTTACAAATGGCATATAAATATGCATCAAAAATACATACACAACTATAAAAATGCATACATATACATATTATAAACAACAATAACTGCTATGCATATAAAATTAAAAAAAAGATAAAAAACTATAAAAATATTATTAAAAGCAATTATCAATTGAGTAAATATATTCAGGACACATCTTTATAGATATGAATTATTCATTTCTTGTGTTTCAGCCTTCTTAGTTTTAATAAAGGTTTCAAGGGGACTTTGCCGTTAAGTCCTGGTGACCTATCAGCTCTGAGTTTAATGATCCATTGTGTCTCTCTAGCTTCTGTATAGTTATTAATGTCACCTCTCCTATGTGATGTAATTATCTCTTCTAAGATCCTAAAAACAAAGAAGTGGTTTGTATCAGTCTCATGAACATGCTTCGCTAAGGCATTCTTCAAATTACCTATCCTGATATGGTATGTGTGTTCCCGAATCCTGTCTCTGAGACACCGATTCGTTTTGCCTACATAGAACGCCAAACAAGACTTGCAGGATGCAAGATAAACTACATTCTTTGTCATGCAATTCCCATTTGCCCTCATCTTGAAATCACCTAGACCCAACGGATGTGTAAACATGTGTTCTGTTGAAATATAGGAACAAAAATTACATGAATTGCAAGGTTCCGTATAAAATTGATCTATACATTGATTGTTACTATATAACTTAGGATAACATAATAGGCTTTTCAGATTTTTCTTATTTTTGTAGACAAACTTCGGTTTATCTCCAGTTATTTCTCTGATCTTCGGGTCCACTGATAAAATATGCCAATGTTTAATATATATGTCCTTGATTTGACCTATATCCTTAGTGTAATATACTGGGAACATCATTCCTTGAGAAGTCTTACATGAATTCTCATTGGTCATTATTTCATCCATACCATAGTTATTTTGTTCCACTAATTCAGCAGAAAAATACGGTTTGGCCATTGTAGCTCTTAAACCTGGCATCTCCTCTGTGATAGACTGAAAATCACTTGCACTATAACATCTCTCACTCAACATCTCCTTCAATTTACTGAGGTCCTCCTCATAGACTGCATCCTCTGGAGTGTACCTAGATAAACGTATAGCTTGTCCTCTCACTATATTCTTGTACACATAACCAGGATGCATACTATGTCTATGCAAAAGTGTGTTCTTATAGCATGATTTGCGATATAGACCTGTATTAATGATGCCATTGGACATCTTCTCAACATAGATATCTAAGAAAGAGATACGCTGATTTGACCAATCAAACGTAAAACTCAAGAATTCTGTATATGTATTCATCTCTTCCAGAAATGCCTCCAGTTGAGTGGATGTACCTCTCCAGATAAGGAAGAGGTCATCCACAAAACGTCTATAGAAGGAGACATGTTCCTTGTATAATGCACTCTGAAACAGGAACCTATTCTCCCATTCAGCCATGACGAGATTGGCGTAGCTATTTGCACATGAAGTGCCCATAGCCACGCCATCCCGCTGGAGAAAGGTCCTGTCTTGAAAACAAAATATATTCGAATATAACACCATTTTCAATAGATCTATAAGTAATTCAATATTAATAACTGTGTCAGATTTCCTCAAATAACTCCTCACCATGTCTATGCCTTCTATATTCGGTATCTTAGTAAAAAGTGATTGCACATCCATGGTGACGAATAGGATGTCACCTGAATCAAAAGATGGACCTATATGTTGATAGAGGTCCAACAAAAACTGCTTGGTGTCCTTCAGTATATGGCTATTCAAGTCTACCACAGGTCTCAAAATACTCTCAATGTAAATAGATAGAGGTTCTGTGGACCATCCCCTACCTGCCACTATGGGTCTCATAGGTGGTCGAGTAGGATGTTTGTGCACCTTAGGAAGTCCTTGTATGACCGGTAACAGAGGATGTTGCACTAGTAAAAAATCAAATAAGGACTGATCAATAGCACCTTCTCTATGAAGATTACTCAGGTTGGTTTTTATTTCCGTGATGATTGAATCCACTCTCACATCAGTAATTAGTTCATAAAACCTAGGATCTTGTAACATCATGAACATATCTTGTTCATACCGATGACTATCAAATATTACTATCCCGCCTCCCTTATCTGCAGGACGAATGACTATATCCTGCCGGTTGCGTAGTTGATTCAAAGCTATTCTTTGTTTATAACTTAAATTGTTCTTGTTTTTGTAATTACCATTATAATGTTCCCTTAATTTATAAAGGTCATCCTCAACTAGTTTGCTATATGCAGCAACTAATGGATGTGTCAATGGTATGAATGTACTCGGTTTCCTGAAGGACGGTTGAGAGAAAGCCTCTCCCCCATCAAAGGCTATTTTCAAAGATAAATTCCTGATAAATAATTTAAAGTCCCTGAGTGTTTCTTCATATCTGCTGTATGTGGTAGGAATAAAGGTAAGTCCTTTAGATAAAATAAGTATTTCTTCTTCGCTCAAGTCACAACTAGATAAATTAACAACTAAGTTGTATTCCTCCCTTCCCACATTTTCTTTATGTTCCTGTTGGGCTGCCTGTCTGTAGATATCTTCCGTTTCTGGCGCCCTCTGCTGACAGAACGCGTTCTGCCATCTCTCACCAGTGTTCTGATGGGAAAAGGATTGCTGCTGTTAAAACCTTGCTTGAAATTCAAACTAATTGGACTGATAACATTACTATTATCAGTACTAATGTCCTCATTCATCCTAGATATGACTTGATTAGTGACTTTTCTCCTAACAACTACTTCTGGTTGCAATGGTATTTGTCTAGCAGCTGCTTCAACAGTATCTGCACTAGTCACAGTCGCAACACACGGAACATTATTCTCATTGTTATTTGAAACAATAACATCTTCACTTAATACATCACTTAAATTAATGAAATTAAATGGATATTGTCAACAATAGTGAAAAAACAAACTATGGTTATGGATTACAAGGAGTGGGGGTCAAATTAATATGTATGGTTATAAGAGTATATAAGAAAATAGATTATGTATAGAAAAATGAGAATTAAACTACTCAAATAATTGTACAATTTTGTAAATGTTTATCATATATATGTTTAAGAATGTAAATATATAAATACTATATTATGGAAAAAGATGCAAATAAATAACCTGTACTATTTTTGATATGTGCTCTACTGTTGTTGATAAGTGCCATGGCATCTTTTAAATCCACTTAAGCTACATTCAAATCAGGCAGATAGCACCTCGTTTAACATTTCATCCAAAAGATGGTACACTCAGAAGTGAAGTACCCTTCTTTGCTGCACTGCTGTGTCAGTAAAGAAAAATTAATCAGAGTACTTAGCAAAAGAATATATCCTGCAACCTTCTGCACCAAAGATAAGTGTGCTATCTGCTAAGCTACTGAGACTGCTAACAAACATGTTAGTTTTCTAACCTATGCCAAGGAAAACAGTACTGACAAAGACAAAAACTGCACCAAGCAAATGCCACAGCATGATCTACCTATTACTCTGTTTCTGGTTTGCTGAAATAGCTTCAAAGGAAATAACATATATATGAAAGTTTTGGGGAAGCACCATACCATAATGTTTATTTTGGTTAAGAATTCCGGACAAAGCCAAAAATAATGGGTTGGTCTAAAATCAGGAACACATTTAAATATTATTCTAATTCACTTCAACATTTTATAGAACAACAATTTTTGAATTAATATGTAATTTTCAAGTAATAAGAAATATAAAAATAGTGACTGGCATTACTGGCTAACCATAATCATGAGTGATTTACCATAAAATCAAAAATGTTATGAGGGACAGGATAAATATCTGAAGCAAAATAGGGACATTCTGCAAAAATAGGAACAGTTAAGAGGCATGGTTAATGCCGGAAAGGGAATATCTGGTCATAGTAACCCATTCCAGGATTTGAATACCTTTTTGGATCTGTGGGATTTTAAATGATGCAGTTATATGTATATATAGATATATGCATATATATACATATATGTATAAATAGCTATATATGTATGCACACACTATGTGTGCAGTTATGCCTAGTTATTTTGGTATATATGTAGATATGTACAACTATATGTCTATACATATCTATAGTGATCTACCTACTACTGTCAATATATATGTAGATATCCATACGTATATGTGCATTTGTATCGCTATCTGTATATGTGTAGACATGGTGTGTGTGGGAGGTCACATCTGCTTTTAACATGTGCACCACTGGCTACTGACAGGCATCCTAAGGGCATCCTAGTATAGTACTACTGCTAACACAGTAATGCTCCTGTGGACTACAACAGGGATATGGCCAATATATGTGGACAGTCTGACACACTCTGGACAGTCCAGAGGTATACACAGAACCCCTTAGTGCAAGACATGTGGACCAAGTCTGACAATGTGGATGCTAACAGCCATGTAGATGGGCATAACACGTAACTACTGGTATACATATGCCCCCATACATTATGCATTTACACACCCCTGTCTATCCTGACACATAATAACCGCTGGTAGAGAGGTGCCATGGCCACATACTACCCACTAGTTATTGACATACATCTGTACAGCATCCCACTGCTTTGTCTGACACACATGACTGTTATGGTGGCCCAGCAGCAGTACATCTGGCAAGTATCTGGACATGACATCTCACTGGGTAAGTACACTAAGCTGCTAGGCATGTAGCAAAGCACTGTGCAGGCTACATGTAGACTGGCTCAACACTGGCCTACATTTCCTAAAGGGGAGTACACATGTGCCTGCATATATAGCTGGCTCTATAGGCATGTCACAGCACAGAGTAATGGACACCTGTGTGAAAGTGCATAACCACAACCAATGTGAACACAGCCAGAGCCACATATGGTAAGCTAGTGTACTATTACAGTATACAGACTATCTGTTCAACACCATCCTCATATGTGCCACTCACACACTAACCCTACATATACTGGGCTGCTAAACAGTGTGGTGCAATGTCTGTCTGTGGTATGGGATGTGTGCGTGTTTGGCCCTGCAAACATGTAAGCCGATAGGGTAACATACAGTGGAGCAGCATGTAACATCAGATAGACCAGGACCAAGAGCAATGACATCTTCCACGGTCTGTACACAGGCCAAGGTATAGATTAACAATACACACACTGTCAACAATCACCATAAGTACACAGACCTCAGTACTGTACACACAACCACAGAATGTCCAGGTTATGTCATTGAATATAACCCCTACTATACATAACATGTATAGCAGTCTGATATCTCACTGACTTGTTATCAGATATGATGTCAATAATTATGGTGTACAGCACATATGCAGCTCTTACTGCATGACATATGTACAAAGGTTGGCAGAGTTGTGGCTGGAGACACAAACACAGGGCCATTATTGACATGTTGCTGTGACAACCTCATACATTTACTGTTGTAGCAGGGTTTGTTGCAACATATGTCCTATGAGGGATATGAAGTCAGTAACTCTCACAGCTGTCACCATCTACAGACTGCAATCCTCACACTACCTTCTGCAGTTCACAGATAGGTGCTCTGTGGGTAACACAAGAAACAAAAGGCACCACACACTGCCCAGTCTGCAGATGACCCTACTGATGGGGATTTCCTCATAAACATAGCACTGACATGACAGGTATTAAAACATGTAGGACAGTCTTATCCACACACACCCTGTTAAACCAACATTACTCCAATTGCAGTATAGCAGTAGTAACAGTCTGTAGTCAAGCCAGGTGCATCCCCCTCCTGTGTGTTGGCCTGTTTCCATAGTGTATGTTGTTAGAGGTACATCCCCAATCCATCTGTTATGCTGTTTGCCAAACAACATATCTAGTTCCTGCTCACAGTGAATGAAAAGACCCACAACCAACATGATGTTCCTAGATATTGGAGTGTGTTTCCATGCAATTGGCTATGGGAATGTTACCACAGCTGTTCCACATGCAATCAGCTAGAAGAGGGCTGCAATTCATGCAGAGACCATCAGCTGATCATGTGCATCACTTACAATACACAGGCAGCTGCCTAAGGAAAGCAGGTGTAGGTCTCCACATCCACCAGAGAGGGTGTGAGAGAGGCAGACAGAGGCAAAGTAAAGTCAGGGAGGGGTGGGAGAGTAAAACTTAACTGTGTTTGTGTCATACACCTACCACCACAGGGTATCAGACCCCTGATAACTAGGTAGTGCTATCACATTTCTATGCAGTTATTGGATGTGCCACATAGGTTACATGTTGAGGAGCCCTCAAAACATATATGTGATGGTGAGTGGCATCTGCAACAGTAATATGGTAGCTATATGGTAGGTGTAGTACATGTGCCTGTCTGCATGAACAGGTGCCAGTATCAACACAGCCACACTCTCACAGACACACACACACATTGACACATATGGCAGGGCCAGGAATACAACTCATCACTAGTGAAATTGCCACAACACATTACTGTGTAGGTATCACATGCACCACAGGGGTCATACAGAGGTTATATGGGCAAAGGGTATGTGGAAGTGTCTGACATTGGACAGCATGCTTCAGTATGCCAATGGGGGTTGTAGTGAGTGTGAATTTGATCATACACATCATACAACACACACACACACACACACACACACACACACACACACACACACACACACACACACACACATGGTGCAAGTACTGACATGAATGGGTGCATTGCTTCATGGGTGTGCCAGACAGGTATACAAGGCTAGGTGATGGGTATACCTTGGCATCAGCCCACATGACACTGGTCTGAATTGTGGCTCAGGGGTGCAGTTTCAGGATTTGCCCACACAGGTGGGTATTGTATTCACCATCCAGTCACCTGGGTGACTATTGTGTGTGGCCAATGCTGTGCATTGCTTGCCATGTACGTGTTCCTTAGTCCATGACATGGATGGTGTCTGGAATGTGCACACCTCCCACATGCCTGTACAGTGACATGTGGAACTGTACCTGGGGTGTCTGGCCTATGTTGTGTACACAGATTATCATCAGATGTGACAGTCCTGGCCTCATGTGGTGGGTGGTAATGGAGAGCAGGTTTACCCTGTACCTACTTGATAGCATGATACCAGCATTCCCTGGTGTCAGTGGCATCTGTCCATACAGGGCATGTTTTCAGGCATGGCATGTCCTTTGTGGGTCACATTTGGTGGCACCACAGGTGTTGCAGGTGTTCAGTGGGTAACACAGGGAAGGTGCACTGTCGGCATGTACGTGCCTATTGGACAGATGGACAGGGTGCCACGCCCTCTGTAGCCCACTGTAATTACACCATAGTTACTATCAGTGGGCAATATGCAGCGTACTACCAACATAGTGGCTGTTGCCTAGGCAAGTGTGTGTGTGTGTATATAAGACATGGGTTGAGAGTGTTCTCTGGGTAATAGTAGGGTTGCTAACTTTATTTGCCTGGCCTTGATGTCATATGTATGGGTATGGATTTGCATCCCACCCTCTCTGCTATTTCACATCTGTTTTCCTTATACGGTGGACATTATGATATATACTAGGGCCAACATATAAGAAGTTTGCAAAACCTGCTCCACATTGAGCCCAGTTATTACACACTCATAACCACCTCCACACAGGATACAAGTTGCAAACACAGACAGACACACACACCTGTCATTTCTGGGATTAAAACTCCTACCTAACTAGTTTATTACACTACAGCACTTCGCAGTTATAGGACGTGCCACAGAGATTACCTTCCCCAAAGGTGTTTCACATTGGACGACATCAGTAGGATTGCCAAAGTAGGATATTTGAATTGTAGTGAGTGTGGCTAGGCTAAAATACATTGCTCCCTACACAGACATTGAAACACACACAAAACATCCACAACTGACATGTGGGGGAAATAGAACCCCTACCAAAGTTCTATTTCACACTACAGCATGAACCTGTTATAGGACGTACCACGGGGATTACTGGAGTACACCTACCCCAAAGGTGTATTTTACAATGAATGACATCAGCAGGATTGTCAAAGTAGAGCATTTGAATTGTAGTGAGTGTGGCTAGGCTAAAATGCATTGCTCCCTACATAGACATTGAAACATACACAAAACATCCACAACTGACATGTGTGGGAATAGAACCCTACCAGAGTTCTATATCACACTACAGCATGAACCAGTTATAGGAAGCACCACATGGATTATTGGAGTACACATTCCCTGAAGGTGTATTCATGAATGTCATCAGCAGGATTGCCAAAGTAGGGCATTTGAATTGTAGTGAGTGTGGCTAGTCTAAAATGCTTTGTTCCCTACACAGACAGAGACACACACACACTTGCCATGTCTGAGATTAGAACACCTACCTAACTAGTTTATCACACTATAGCAGTACACAGTTATAGGAAGCACCACAGAGATAAGTGGGCTACACCTTTTTGAAAGGTGTATTTCACAGTGTATTACATCAGTAGCCTTGACAAAGTAAGGTAATTGAATTGTAGTGAGTGTGACTAGCCTAAAAAGCATTGCTCTCTGCACAGACGGTGACACACGCACACACACACACACGCACACACACACACACACACACACACACACACACACACACACACACACACACACACACACACACACACACACACACTTGCCATGTCTGGGATTAGAACTCTTACCTAACTAGTTTATTACACTGCAGCAGTATGCAGGTATAGGACGTGCCACAGAGATTACTGGGCTGCAGCTTTGCAAAAGGTATATTTTATAGTGTATGACATCAGCAGCCTTGACAGAGTACGGCATTTGAATTGTAGTGAGTGTGACTAGCCCAAAAAGCATTGCTCTCTACACAGACGGTCACACACACACACACACACACACACACACACACACACACACACACACACACACACACACACACACACACACAGTTGCCATGTCTGGAATTAGAACTCCTACCTAACTACTTTATCACCCTACAGCAGAACACAGTTATAGGAAGCACCACAGAGATTATTGGCCTACACCTTTCAAAAGGGTGTATTTCAAAGTGGATGACCTCAGTGGCTTGTCATAGTATGGCTATGGGGAGGGCAGTGTGTTTGCATGAGCCATAATCCATTTATCTAGAGGTTGACACACCACATGCAGGCACATGCAGGGTTATATTCCACAGGTACGTGTATACAGCTGCTAGATGACTACTTCCTTGTGCAGTCATGTTGCACAGCTAACACTTGCACCACATAGTCCATCATGCTGACAGATACCAGTGGCTAAGATCTACAGTGAGTGATATCCAAACCACATGTGGTTGCAGCCAGTTGACTGTGTGCTGAGTGGGACAGGCTTCATAATGGATGGTCCCTTGTGACAGTCACTCTATTCCACACATCTGTGTACGTCTACTTTTGGCTTATTATAGTGTGTTGTCCTTGGTAATATACCTGGATTCCTATTCAGTGTGTGTGCAAAGCATGAGTGCTGCACACTGAGGAGTGTCTGCACTAACATCTGCAAATGCCAGATATGTCTGGTCCACTGTTGTTTGCAGACATGGCCTTCATTTGTTTAAGTGTGTGAGCATGCCCAGTATGACCTTTCGGTATATTGTTGGCTGACATTGCCATCATTTCTCTAAGTGGTGAGCATGCCCAGTATGCTCTTCTGTATTGAATGTGTGGATCGATTCCAGGTAGTTTGTACTGCAGGATTCGGGGGGGGGGGGCACACCTGAGTGTCATTACATTTCAACACTGGATTGGAGGAAGGGGCAGACCTGTCTGTTTCGACATGTCTACATAAGCGTTGGGGGGCACACCTGATGGTTACTACATTTCTACATATGATTGTGGGGGGACACACCTGACTGTTTTTACATTTCTACATAAGATTGGAGGGACACATCTGACTGTTACTACATTTCTATACAGGATTGGGGGGACACACCTGAGTGTTTCTACATGTCTACATGGGTGTTGAGGGGACATCTGGCTGTTACTACATTTCTACATAGGGTTGTGAGGGGGAAACACCTGACTGTTTTTACATGTCTGCACAGGACTGGGGAGCACACATGACTGTTACTACATTTCTACACAGGATTGCGGGGCACACCTGACTGTTTCTACATATCTACATAGGATGGGGGGGGCACACCTGGCACATGCACACATTTGCTTTGACTGTAGTGGTATGCCAGGTACTCCATTTCACTCTGTATTCTAACATATCATACTGACTAGAGGCATATCAGAGTATTACAAGTCTTAGCTTTGGTTGCCCTACATATTAGGGTCTGACTTCCTACCCTTCAGAACTAGCATCCCATTGCCTGACCTGCTGTAATCTGTCTGTGTAGGTCTGGGGGGAGGTTACCCATAGGCATCATTCAGAGGCCATAGCACAGGCTCTGATTGGGTTTGTCTACACCTGTCCTGCTGGCTGAGACTGTAGTTGGGTATGTGAACCTTCCTGACTGGCATGTGTGAGTCATATGGACACACATGTCACCCAGCACATTTCCTGCACTGAGTTTTGTCACCTTGTGTAGTACTGTCTACTATGGTGACTCCAGTATGTGTTACAGATGTCATGGTGCCACTATGGGTGTCTACTATCTGCTGCCATAACATTCAGCCACCCAGTTCCCTTGCATGCTCACATCCATACCATAGATACAGGTAACGACACATTCTACTCCATTTCATAATTGGTAGGTTGATTGTCTTACCTTGTGGGTGTGCCAGGATTGAGGATGGTGCTGGTGGGCTGCCTATGTCAGATGTACATAGTACACTCCCTATACATGGTTGAGCACAGGTAGTCTCATGTTTGGCATCCCTTTTACTGTATGTGCGAGTCAGAGAGAGGTGTCATTACCTGGTCCCTACTGTGTCAGTATATGTGCTATGCATTGTCTCTTTGCCACAGCCTAGGAATACTGGATATGCCTCCATCTGCCTACTGGAGCAGGCTCAGGTTTTTCCTCCTCCAAGTCATGCTGTGCCTGTGCAGGCCTTGGCATTGATGGGGGCTGTGTGGCCCTTCCCGATGCTGTTCCTGCTGCAGGTATTTCCGCTGGATCATATTGTGTAGTATAGCATATACGATAACAATTTGGGTACATGTAGCTGGTGAGTACTCAAGGCTCCACTGGATGTGTCCAGACACTGGAACCATGACTTGAGCATCCCAAACACATGCTCTATTATAAGTCTGGTCTGTGTGTGAGCCTCATTATGCTGTTCTTTTTTAGGTGAGTGTGCATTTCTGATTGGTGTCATCAGCCACGGCTCCAGTGTGTAACCAGCATTCCCCACTAGGTGACCGTAGGGGATGTCCCCATTGGCAAATCTCTGGTACAGCTGCATCAGATGCCAAATGTGGGAATTGTGATAGCTTCCAGGGCAGCCAGCACACACATTCATTATAATGCCCTGGGCATCACACACAACCTGGCAGTTGATGGAGGGGAGGCCCATGTGGTTTATGTAGAACCTACCCTGATCACCGGGCGGTGCTTTGATGCATATGTGCGTGCAGTCTATAGCACCCACTACCTCAGGGTATTCTGCTATTTAGTGGAAGAGATGCATATTGCTGGCCAACACCTCACGGGTATTGAGGAAATATACATGCTCACTGGCATGCGCTGACATGGCATCCAGGAACTGGTGGAATACTCTGGATGCTGATGCCTGTGAGATTCCCATAATATCCCCAGTTGAGCTTTCGGAGGTACCTGTGGCTAGTATTCCTAGGCCTACACATACCTTGGTATCCACTGGGATGGGTTCCGCTCGGTCAGTTTGGTGTGTTAGGCATGGCTGGCACAGCTCAACAATTTGCTGTAGGAGGTCCCTGTTTACCCTACAGCACTCCATTATCTCCAGCTCATGTAGCCCCTGGTAGGTTACCCTGGGTCTGTACACTCTTCTTCATCTCCACACTGTGGGTTGATTGGCAGCATTCACATCCTCACCACCCTCAACCTCTTGCACATGTTGTTCTATGTTGCCTGCTGCAGCCCCTATCATTTTGTAGTTTTGTTTATTAAACGTTCCCCGCTTGTATACACTGGTGATGTAGAGTGCAGGAAAAACCAGAGGAGAAGGTGTTTGCATAGTTTATAGTAGTGTTCTGGGCTGGGCTGGTCTGCTGCCTGTGTAATTGGCTGATTCTGATACACTTCACCTGCCAGCTATGCTAGTTCTCCTTGATTACGTTCCTACTGCTGTTTTCCCTTTCCATTGCCTTCCTGTTTAAGCCTGGGGGCGTGCCACACAAATGTGCACAGTGTTGCTATTTCCTAGTTTAACTTTTGTTTTCTTCCTTTAAAACCTGGTGCATGATGCGCACACCCGCTTAGGCAATGTAAAGAGTACTGGGCAGATTCAGACACACCCCCTTGCTTAGCTGTGCTAAGCTAGGAGAAAACACAAGCCACATTGTTCCAATCTGCTTACAGTATGCCTGCCACACACCCCTATGATGTCAGCTACCTCCTAGGCTTGCACTAAGCTATTCCTACTCTCACGCTGTTGGGACCTGACTAGCATGCTGGGGAAAACTGGGATTCACTATCATTCCCCTCATTTGCATAGGATTGTCTGCTAATGCATAGTTACATGTCTCAAACTTGAGCCTCCCCCCTTAGCAACCACTACTCACTGGCCATGTTGCCTTTTGCCTGCCATTGACTTGCATGGCAGAATAGAGATTTTAGTTAAAATGCTTATTTTAGGTTTATTGTGTTATTTTCCCCCAATCCCATTTGCGTGCTGCTGCCCTATGTTTAAACAGCCGAGAGCTGCTAAAAAAATTAAGTTGATTTTATTATTTTTTTGGCTGTTTGCAATGCCAATGGCCTTATACTTGGCCATTGGCATGCTTTCTGACTGATATGCAGCCTTTATTTGGAGCTATCACAGCTCCGTTTTGGATTTTGCAGGAATGTACTCCATTACTAACTGAGTACATTTCTGCAGATTGCACTAGTCCTGCATGGTCGGTTTCAAGCTTCCTGGATTGCAAATATACCTCATTTGCATGGATTTCTCCTGCAAATGGGGTGATTTGCATACATGGGCTTAGTCCATGCAGGACTAGTGCAGGAGCGCTTGTGCACTCCTCTGCAGGCTGTTCCTGGATTGCACTGCAGACATATTGCCTGCTAGAGCTCCTGCACTGATCCTGCATGCTGTGCAAGGCATACAGAATCCAGGGGATTTACATTCATGACTGTTTACTAATAAGCAAGTAGTAGAAATTTAGATACTCCATCTGTTTTACAAAGTATGTGTAGTGTGCAGACAGAGTCTCATTTGTTGAGTGTGCAGAGTAGTGCAGACAAGGTCACGTTTGCTGAGTGTGCAGATGTACAGTTAAGAAGGAAAATAGGGTATCTGTCAGCCTGTACTGTGTGTGCTTAAAAAGTCATCAAACAACCTGCAGTATTCTACAACGTTCATTTCAAGGTGGTTTAAGTGATGAGTTTAAAATAAGTGTGCTTGGGATTGCAGAGTGAGCAAAATGCTGTGCAAGAGGACAGAATGGTGTGGCCTGAAAGAAAATCTGGGAGGACCCTCAGGAAAGGATGTTTGATTATGTAAATGGCACTACATCACAGGCTGTAAATCTGAATATTAAGCAGTACTGGAATCAATTCGTGAGGGTTGTTCAAAATTTAAAAGGCATACAGTGCTTGTTAAGGTCTTTGCCACCCGTACACAAGGTACAAGATTTGAGCTTGACCTCTGGCCAATGCTTTTGTGGAGTTTGCATATTCTCCCTGTGTCTCTTTGTCATTTCTCCCACTTCTGAAAAAACATGTTGAATGTTTCCATCTCAAACTCACCAAAGAATGGAGTTCTGGGCAGCAGCAGAGACTCTACCTGGTGCCCTATAGGGGGTAGAGTTGTATAAGCTAACCACTTTGTACATCTACTCTGGTGCACAGTATCCTCATGATAAGAGAACTACATAAAGTGGCCAATCGACTGGGTAAAATATGGCTCTTGGTGATTCAGGTTTTGACTATTGGGTATTTGCTGGTTATAAATGGGTTGGGGTTCTAGTGTCTTTCCAAGTCATCTCCAGTGAAACAATTAGCCCACATCATAAACCACTGCCACAATCAGCTTGGTTAGATCAAGACAGAGACCATGCTGAGTTGACTGGAGAGAATGCACAATGGTTCAAGGAAATACTCAGAGTTTTAGCACCTCATGAAGAAGAGGAAATAGGTGGAGTAGAAGAAAAATGAAGGAACCTCAAACAGCATGTGTGAGGACTATGGAGATAAGGTAAATATGAAGCATTGGTGGAGGAATGCAGAAGTCCAGGAAATAATGCAGGAAGAGCTGAATCAGCCTAACTGGTTGGCTAACAAACAGGCTAAGAATGGAGTTGCAATAGCAAAGAGCATCAGAGGCACAGATGACACAAACCTATCAGGGTGCAAGACAAAGACAAAGGACATGCCAGCAACAACCTGCTCACCAGTCAATAGGACAACAAAAGCAAATGGAAGAAGTACTTCTAGAAGCTTCTGAATGAAGAAAATATCACAGAAGCTCTTCTGCCCCAGAACAGCCCACCTTAGAAGAAGTAAGAACAGCAGTAAGGAAAATGAAGTCAGGGAAAGCAGCATGCTCAGATGAGGTCACAGCAGATATGATAAAGATGGTAGATAAAATAGGGGAGAAATGGCTCCTGAGTGTACTCATAGCAGTGTGGAGAGAAAGGCACACCCTAGATAACTGGAGAAAAACATACTAGTACCAGTGTTACAGAGGTATCAAACTCCTGTCACATTGCATGAAAGTTCTGAAGAGTAAAGTTCTGGAGAAGGTGATTGATAAACAAATATGCAGAGCAGTAGAAAGTAAGATGGGAGATAAGATTCAGATCAGGAACTGACCCAATGTGAAACAGGTAGTTCAGAAGAAGCAAATATGAGAAAAAAGTCCAACTAGACATTCCTAAACTTGGAGAAAGCATATCACAAGGTCCCAAGAAAGCTGATTTTAGCAGTCTTGTGGTAGTTTGAAGTCACAGAAACATTGGTAGAATAAGCGCAAGTTATGTACAAGGACCCAGTGACTGAAGTGTGAACAGTGTTCAGTCTCACAGAGGAGTTCCCACTGGTAGCGGTTGTGCAGCAAGGTTCAGATCTGAACCCACTGCTGTATATACTGGTGATGGACTACATAGGTTCATAGGTAGGTACTAGGCAATCCACCCAAGGGTCTAAGTAAGCCTAGCCAGCAAAGCTCCCTAGCTTACTCCAACCCAAGAAAGTTAATTTTCTGTGCCCCTGTTGAGTAGAGCCACAGAAGTGATCCCTGGGGTGTATTTCCTATTTCCCATCCACTCATCAAGATTTTTCTTGAAGAGTGTTAATGAGGAACTTTGCTTGACATAGATGTGTAGCTTGTTCCAGAGTATAGGAAGTCTCTGGGACAGGAATCTATCCCTCCAGCAAGTCCTGTTTATTGTGGTGACAATGTTTAGGCCCCTAGAGCATGTAACTCAGACGGATTGGGATTTCTTTAGGTGTAGCATGTCCAACAGCTCTGGGTTTGACATAGCTTTATATGTTAGGCAGAGATCACCTCAGAATAGGTGCTATGCTACAAAGTAAAGCTGGAGTTTTTTGAGACGATCAGTGTAGGGCATCTGTTTGAGGTCAGTAATTCTCTTTGTGAGGTACTTCTGTGGCCTTTCCAGTTGCTGCAGATCTCTTGTGAGGTACATTCCAAAAGGGGTGTTGTACTCTATAATGGGTCTAATGAGTGTCAAGTAGAGGGGAACAATGACCTCTTTTTTCCTAGACGAGAACCCTTTTGTGATGAGGTATGCCATGTAGAAGGATTTCCTGACTTCTGCGGCAATGTGATTATCAAAGGAGAGACTACTGTCCACCTGGGTCCCAAGGTCTCTTATCACACATTCGGTGTTAGGAAGACTGCCACCTATGTGGTAGTTAGTTCATGGGTACAGAGTTTTTACCAAAGGGGATAACAATGCACTTTTTGGCATTGAGCTTGAGGCCATGGCTCTGACACCAAGCATCTGTTTCAGTGAGGCCCTTCTGTAGGATGTCCACATCATTTGGGGACTCGACTATAGCTCCTAGTTTGCAGTCATCTGCGAACTTCATTAGCTAGAGGCCTTCTGTTTTAGGCTGTACTTCAGAGCAGTAGATACCAAACAGAAGAGGTCCAAGGACTGAACCCTGTGGTACTCCACTTGTCACTGGTTTGAAGTCAGATTTGGAGTCTGCAACTTTTACAGTGTGGGTTCTGTCAGTGAGCCAGTTGGCAACCCATCTTGTGACATAGGGATTTATACCTAGTTTAGTGAGTTTAGCTATTATTCCAGAATGGGGGATGGTGCCGAAAGCCTTGGTGAGGTCAAGATAGGTTGTGTGAACAACCTTACCCTTGTCTATGGCTTTGGTGACTGCCTCAAAGAAGTTGACCAGGTTCAGGAGGCAAGATCTGCCTTTCACAAACCCGAACTGGGTGGGGTCCAGAGTTTGGAGGTTACCAATGTCTTTGTTTATGAATTGCATGATGATATGTTCCATGGCCTTGCAGACCAGGCTCATCAGGCTAATAGGGCGATAGTTCCCAGGATCAGTGGTGGCTCCCCTTTTGTGGAGTGGGATAAATGTTTCTGTGTGCCATTCAGTGGGCACAAAGCCTGACGTGAGGCTATGATTGAACATGGTGCTTAGGTAGGGAGCCAGTTCATTCTGAAGTTTGTGTAAACCGCAGCCTGGGATGTTGTCCAGTCCCATGGATGCTGTGTTTTTGGCTTTAGAGAGTGCTGCTTTTACCTGTGAAGTTGTGATTACAGGGACTCTGCATTCTTCCTGTATAGATATGGGCCCTTTAGGGGGTGAGAGGGGGGGTAAGGTTAGCACTGAACCTATCTGCTAGGATGTTGGCAATATCAGTCGGTTCTGTAATTTTTGTGCCATTGTGCTGTAACTCAGAGCAGATCTGGGTGTTGCCATTGAGATTTGTGACATAGCTATAGAATGCTTTGTGGTTGTCCTTAGAATCAGTTGCAATCTTGTTTTCATAGCTAGCTATGGAGGATCTTATAAGGGATCTCAACTTCTTGCTGAGGCTGACCAGGGAGCTCCTCCACTCATGGGATTTTACTCTCTTTTGCAACAATTTCTTTTTTCTGTTGTAGAGTTTGTTTATGGCAGGGGACCATCAGATTGGCTTCCTTTTTTTGGAGGATAGCATCTTGGTTCTGTTTGAGATAGCACGATCCATGCACTCGTGTAAGTGCTTAAAGAGTGCATTTATGTAGAATTCAGCCATCGTAACTGTATTGTCCATCTGCATGGGTGTCATGAAGTTCACCACTTCTGTCTTAAGAAGCATGAAGTTGGCTTTGGAGAAATATTTTACTGTGGTTTCCTTAATGGGTGGTGGGGGCGGGATGTGGATATCTAGGGTGATTAGCTTATGGTCGGATCTGACCAACGAGGAGTTGACTTCAGGTGTGGAACACCGGTCACTCATGTTGGTAATGACTAGGTCTGGGATATCTAGGCATACTTTTAAGTTTTTTGTGATTCAGGTGATACATTCTGATATCAGAGGGGGTGATATTGAGAATTGTACAGAGAGCATAGAACAATAATGGATTCTGTTGTTAAAGGCTGAGAAACCTCCAGGCTTGAATGGAATTGCCTCCCTTAAACCTTTTCTCAAGGCACGTCCCCCAAAACATTAAGTTGGTATATGCTAATTTATGTATTTTTAAATACTACATTGAAATTGTGAAACAGCAGTAATGAGATATGCTCATATATATATATATATATATATATATATATATATATATATATATATTTTTTTTTAATATATTTTCTAGACACAGTAATGAATGTGTTAGTTACATGTAAAAAAGAGATATATTGTAAGTAGGTTGATTTTATAATAAGATTTTTAATGGCTAGTCATAAACAGGACTACCAATGAGTTTAGTAGCTTATGTCACCTGATATGTTTTAATCTCTATTTAAATGTATTTATAGTATTTTATTGCTTGTCTGATGAAGCAACTTGGTTAGTTGTGAAAGCGCTTACGTTTTGTTTTTGTTTTAATAAACATATTGGTGTGTTAGCCGGGTGCAGTTATTTTCATTTTTACTTGTTTCTGTTCTGCACCTTGCTTTTTCCCCTGAGCCGTTTCTTCTAGTTCAGGTCTGGGATATTGTTGCCCCTGGTGGGGGTGTGGATAAGTTGATCCAAGGCATTGGAATGTATGAATTCCAGAAAGCGCTGAGCAAAGGAGTTGGTACATGAGTAGTTTTCCCAGTTAATGGTTGGGTAGTAGAAATTACCCAATATTAGGGTGTTTGGTTGAACCCTAATATTTTCCAGTATATCAAGAAAAGAAGAGTGGGAATCATGGGGCATGGTGGGGGATCTGTAGCAAGCTACAATTTGGATTGCAGTTTTGCCCAGAGTTAGTTGCACTTGGATAACCTCGACTGCATTATGCTGAGCAACTAGCCTGGAGGTGTGGATATCCTTAATGAATATGGACACACTTCCACCTTTGGTGTTCTGGTCCAGGTTAGATGGCCAAAAAGTGTGGTATGAGTTATAGCCTGGTAATGCAGGGATGCTCTCTGGAGCCTTTAACCAGGTTTCAGTTACTGCACAGACATCGATGTTCTCCATTTTAAGGAGTACCTCGAGTGAGTGCATTTTGAGATTTAGACATCTAGCATTGAGTAGCATTACCCTCAGTTTTTGCTTGCCTATTCCTGTTCTGGTGGTGAATTTGTCATTTGAACCTTGCCTAAAAAAGGCACTATAGGGGCGGCAAGAGCTTTTGCCAGTATCTGGAATCCCAGGGGTGACAGGTGCAGGCCATTTCTTGCAAAGAATCGTGGTCTGTCAACCATGTCATCCCAGGCAGACAGATACTGGATCCCCTTAGAATGACACCAGAAGCTTAGTCAATTGTTGACATCAGTCATTGTGTCCTTGTACTGCAGTATCATTCTGGGCAATGGCAGGATGCTACTCAGGGCTAGGGTCATAACTGCCTGGGCTGCAAGATTGGAGAGTTCTTCCATGTCTCTTTTCATGTATTCCAGGGAGGTACATCTCAGGTCGTTCAAACCAACATGGACAATCACAAAATCATATTTGTACTTGTTGTGGAGTGACCTGAGTGCATGGGTTATGTGCAGATCCTGGCACCTGACAGGCAGCTGACAGTGACCTTCGCCTTGTTTAGCCTGGTGAGTGGGACATCAGTGTGCCTGACTATAGAGTCACCTATGACTAGTGTGTTGGTTCTATTGTTTTGCCTTATGGGCTGTGGTTGAGTGGCACACTGAGTCTGTGGGCTATTTGTCATTTGGGTTGTGTTGGTGGTGGGAGGTTGCTTGCGTATCTGCTTTGGAGGTCTCTGTTGCTTGAGCAGATTATTATTGAGAGGCTCTGCAAATGACTTTGTGTTTCTATGTGTGGATCTTGGTGGTGTAGGTTTAGTGGGACTATGTGATGAGTGTGGTGTGGTGCAAGTATTTACCTTCTCCTCTTGACTATCAAGTTCAGGCTTGGTTGGAGAGAGCTTTACCTCCAGTTTGGCTAGATAAGTGCATCTCTCACAGGTTGTAGTGTTGGGTGGTAGGAGGAGAGGGTTGTCTGTGCACAGGAGGCAATTGCTACATTGCCCCAAGATGCCCAGATTCATCAGATAGACAGGAGAGAACACTGGGAGCTCACCCTTGGACATCCCCTGAATAAAACACTATTTTCCTCTAGATAAGTGAGGAAAGTGAGTACAAGAGCTGTTTTTCTCTAAACAAGTGAAGAAAGTAAGTACCAAAACTGTTTTCCTCTGGGTAATAAGGAAGAGTGAGTGCTTTAGTAATTTGAATTTTTTTTAGTGCGTACAACACGTTCTGAACAAGTGCTGAGCATGGATAAGCAAATTCAAGTGCTAAAACTAATAATCTGTATCTGGATCTTGTTGTAGATAGGCTACCTAGTGCTTACCCCCCCCCCCACACTGATAAGCTAGAAGGCTTCCCTCCAACACAAAAAGGCTTGGGGGCGCAGAAGCTTGCAAACAGTCCTGGACACAGCAAATCTGTATCTGGACTAAATTAGTTACAGGGATGATGGGAAGCAAGTGCAACTGCAGACTTTTAAACCAGAAAGTTGAAATACATGGAAAAACTGCCCAAATGGCCAATAAACTACAATTTCTGGGCCAGAAACCACTCTTGTGGTAGATAGGCTTACCACTCCCACTGATAAGCTAGAAGGCTTCCTCCAACACAGAAAGGCTTGGGGCACAGAAGCTTACAAACAGTCCTGGATACAGCCAATCTGTATCTAGATTAGACTACTTACAGGAAAGGCAGAAAACAAGCTTGGAATTTATATATATATACAGTTTTAGTTAAGTGGGTTGGCTTTCTCAAAAAGTTCTCTCTGTATTAGAAAGAATGAGCTAATGACAGTAGCCAAAACACTTTAAATGCAGTACAAGCTAGCACACTTGGCTGTGTAGCAATACTAAGGCAAATACAGTTTAAATAAATGCAAATAAGTTAAAAATGACAAAAACAAGTTTATGAAAAATCAAATAAGAGCACTTGAACACTTAAAAGCACATAGAACAGCAAATTAAGGTATAAAGGTAGAAGACAGTTATGTAAGAACAGCTCAAGAAACTATAAGTATTTTTTTTTTTTTTTTTTTTGTGGAGAGGGAGGGAAAAGAGCAGATTAAAATGCTATAGAGGATGTCCTTCCCAAGTGCTCTCTCTGTACACAGCAGAGGAGATGTGACTGGTAGGAGTATTTGAAATCAAAATATGATCTCACTGTACTCAGTTGAGTGAGGAAATGGATGGGCCCAGTAGGAGTGTCCAAAAACAGATTTACAGCAGGGGCGGGTAATTCCAAAGCCACCAAGATTAATACCACAACAAGAACAGAGAGGGGGGTGGGAGATTAACTACAACTAGAGACAGGGAGTATTATCTCCCTGTACTATATTAAATATAACAATTATCTACAAATTTCTAATCTTAAATAAGTGCAGAGAAAAGTATATTTAAATCAGCTTTTGTCAGTTGATTTATGCAGGTGAATCTCAGCAGCCAACCACTCGGAAGATGAGCAGAATGATTAAAAAATGTGACCAGCACAGATTATAATGCAAGCAGAAACCCCCATGCTAAGTTAACACAGGATTTCAAAAGCAGTCTAACAACTTTCAACTTTCAATGTATCCAGATGGCTACACTTTTTCATCCTTCAGGCAACTAACTGCAGCTAGAGACAGGGAGTATTATCTTCCTGTATTATATTATATATAACAATTATTTACAAATTTCTAATCTTAAATAAGTGTAGAGAAACGTATACTTAAATCAGCTTTTGTCAGTTGATTTATGCAGGTGAATCTCAGCAGCAAACCACTCGGAAGATGCATCAACAAACAGGTCAGTTGAGGGGGAACAGATCGACACAGCTGCTGTACAGAGCTGATATGGCATTACAGGCAGTCTCTGAGTAATAACTTCAGCAAAGGATAGAGTAATAACTTCAGCAAAGGATAGAGGAATAGAATGTAAAACTGAAGACACATGGGATGGAACCGAGTACAGATAAGACAGTTGTTATGGCAGCAAATAGTGCAGTTCAGAAGAAGCTGAGAACTGAGATAGAAGGGAAAATAGTGGAACAGATTAACAGCTTTGAGTATCTGGGTGGGGTGGCTAAAGAGAATAGAAGTCTGAATCAAGAGTTCAAATCTAGAATCAGATGGGCTGCAGCCAAATGGCACAGAGTATCAGGTGTAGTATGTTACTGAAGAATCCCAAAGAAGCTGAAAATTAAGGTGTACAAGACATTGATGCAACAAGTACTACTGTATGGTACAGAAACTTGGGCAGTAAAGGCAGAGAAATTGAGAAAGCTGGAGGTGATGGAGGTGAAGTGCCTGAGACAAGTGGTAGGGTGCACACTGTAGGACAGACAAAGAAATAAGGCCATGTGAGCAAAAACCAAAGTAGTTTCAACTGAAGAAAATGTTAAAGAGAACAGGTTACAGTGTTCAGGTACATGTGTAGAAAAGCAGAAGACAATCTGGTGAAGAAGATTTGGGCCAGACAGGAAGAAGGAAAGAGGAAACAACAGCATCCAGCAAAGACGTGGATGGATTGTGTAAGAGAACAAGTGCAATAGTCAGGCATATGTGGTGAAGAAGGCAGGAAAGTGGCATTTAATAGACAGAGATGGAAACAGTTATCATGACACCCTGACTCCACATAGATAAAAAGAAAAAGAGGGGTGGATGATGATGATAGAGTGCTGCCACCTGCTCACTCAACTATTCCATAGCGATGGATGGTATTGTAGAGTGAGTTAACACAGAAAGGCCCAGGTACCTCTTGTAGGGGGTGATGTGCAATCATTGTTTGGCTTGGTGAATTACTTAGAATCATAGCATGCAAGTGATGATAGAAGGAAGCAAATCTGTTGTTACAGCTTTAACCCTCTCTGCTGGTCATGTTAGACATGAAGATGGTCTGCACTATAAGGCTACAAACATTTTTTTTGTGTGCATGTGGGGGGGGTCTGTCTGTCTAGCTATACCTGTGGATGATGGCATTGTTATGCTGGACTTACAAAAAATTAGGCAGTACTAGGCAACTCCATAGCAGAAGCACAGAAAATTCTTCTAAGGCTGTACTGTCATGGTGAGGTTGCACTTTACACCTTCTAAGGCTGTACTGTCATGGTGAGGTTGTACTTTACACCAGCCGCATGCATTTTTCTGACTGCCTCCTCTTACAGCTTTGTATTTGGGAGTAGAGCAGCACAGTGATCAAGGAAAATGGTGTCGTTCAGCAGCATATGTGGGCCATTCCTACTAGCACTGGATGCAGGAACTGGCAAGTAATTCAAAGATGTGCTTTCGACAATATATATTTCTGCATATTAATGTTTATCTGCATCTAGCTGATCCTCTAAGTCTGATGCCAGGACTTGGGAGTCATGTCAGGTTTTGAGTATAAGCCACGAGTTTCCATATGATCTAATATGGTGCTGCTTTGTTTGTCAGAAATGTATTAATTGAATATATATCTCTACACACACAAAATTACTTGCATTTATCCAACATGATATAGAAATAAGAGCACTAAACCAAGCCATAAAATAGTAAATACAGATTAAGAAGTAGGTAAAGCAAATAGTGTTTGTAAACACACAAATATCTTCATGAGTGGCTAAAATAATGCAAACATCTATGACTATACTTAAACGAACACATGTTATGCATGTTGTCTTGTATGACAGCAAGTAAAGGGCTCCAGGTAGGCTAAATAGAGAAATAAAAACATCCAAAGATTAAAGGAGGATTGGTATAATGGTTAAGGAGACAAAATATAGTATTTGAGTCTCACCTTTGTAAAAAATTGACTAGGCTTAAAATAGCCCAGCTAACCTAGTATGAACCTATGAACCAAAGATGCAACTGAGTATAAGCTAGAGAGTATTGATAAAATGGTTCCAAGCATGTCTTCACTACTTAAATGTATTCTTAAATTTATTAAAGAATTTGCATGCATTAAGATTAGTTTGTAGAAGAGACTATTTTAAAAGATATGTTTTATAATGATGGATTTATATAAGATTTTCTGTAGCTTATTGTAAAGTCAATTTATACTGTATGGTATAAGGGTTAATATCTCTAATACTAAACTGAGATCATAAAATATGAACCAATGGACAGTGGCAAAAATGTACATAGCCTTAATATTCAGATTTTCACAGTCTGAGCACATGTAAGAATTAAATATGCATTATAGAATATCACAAGATTTTGGAGGCTGGTTAAAAATATAATAACAAAAGTCAATTACTCTAAAGGACTTTAAGTATGAAAATTCATGACAATCAATATTTTTTTAATGTATTAAAACTTTTGGATTCAATTGGTTCCGAATACTGCTCAATTATGAATAGCCTTAGGTCTTTAAGTAAGGTTTGGAACTCTGACAAGTCATAATAATTTTTCATTCTTCAGCTTAGAAAACTGGTTAACTGAGGAAAAAGGAAAACATAACTATTATACCATGAACAAAGTAAACATTTAATTCTATACTTTTTGTCATGTAACATAGCTGTAGAATCATTGGCCAAAAAAATGGCTCAAAATAGTTTAGAATCAATAGAAATAAAATATATTGGTAAACAGTTTGACATTTAACTCTACTCAGGTTTTTAGAAACTTGTATTTTGTGGTGGGATATCTTGATAGATGCAGGATACCATGTAAAATTTAATAAACCATTGTAAAATTTAAACATTTGTGTTTTTCACAAATGGTTGTCAGGAAGATTTTATATAAAAAAAGAACAGTTAGTTGCACAATTGCAGTTAAAAAGTCTATACCACTAGACCTCGATATTATTCCTACTATAATTTACATTTTTTGGTTAAAGGTAACTTCAAAATATTGAGAATTGTTAATGAGTTTTATATTACAAGTCGTAAGTATCTTAATGGTAGGATAATCATTGTACATGGGAAACATCCTAGTTTTCTGGACTGAGAAGAGATATAGCTGAAAAATATATGGAGATCAAATTCTGGAGACTAGAAGTAAATAACATTATCTGTGAAAGCTGCATATAGAGCTATAACCTAATTACATTTTAAGAATTGACTTTATTTAGGAGATCTTGGTTGAAGAGCAAGGGAATCAAAGGAATCTCTCTCTCTCTCTCTATATATATATATATATATATATATATATATATATATATATATATATATATATATATATATATATAGATTCACTTCATAACACTGAAAACTCAACACACTGAAAATGAGAAAACTTCATAATATAGAAGACCAAACACTGAAACTTCAAAACACTGAAAACTCAAAACACTGAAACTCAAAACACTGAAAATAAATATCATACATATGCTGAGTTTAAACATAAATCCTAGCACTTTCCACCAAGTGTAAGCGGGGGGTAAGCCCCCCTGCACCCCCTGCTACTTAAATATATCAACTCCAAGATTGCACTTAGTGTAGTGTACACGGTGGAAAGTGTTATGATTTATGTTGTTTAAACTCAGTGTATGTATGATATGTGTTTTCAGTGTTTTGAGTTTTCAAGATTTTAAAGTTTCAGTGTTTGGTTTCAGTGTTTTGAGCTTTCAGTGTTATGAAATTAATCTATATATATATATATATATATATATATATATATATATATATATATATATATATATATCTACTTCATTTGCCCTAACGTCTGATTGACCGACACCCATTTGCCCGAGACCAAATGACCGAAATTTCATTTGACTGACATTTCATTTGACCGGCACTTCATTTGACCGACATGTATTATTGGCAAGAAAATGGGATATACCCCCTTCCCCACTGTAGTGTGACCCTGTAGTTAGAATATATAGTTGGGGGGGGAGTGGGGGACACAGCCCCCTACTTAATTTCATATTATATTGTTTAGTTTTGCTTTAATATTGCTTAGTAAAACAAAAGTAAGTGGGGGGGGTTTCACCCCCCCCACAACCCCCATTGTTGGGGCTGTGCCCCCCACACCCCCCAACTATATATTCTAACTCCAGGGTCGCACTACAGTGGGGAAGGGGGCATATCCCATTTACTTGCCAATAATACTTGTCGGTCAAATGAAGTGTCGCTCAAATGAAGTGTCGGTCAAATAAAATTTCGATCAAATGGGGTCGGGCAAATGGGTGTCGGTCAGTCGGAAGTTAGGGCAAATGAAGTAGACCCATATATATATATATATATATATATATATATATATATATATATATATATATATATCTATATATATATGCTGGATAAATATTCAAGTACTGGGTGGCCTTGATGAGTACCATTTTATTAGCAGATTTTGGGTAGATGCCATTTATACCCAGTCTTGTACATAAATCTGAATATAGTAAACGTATTGATTTGACAAATGCATCAAGAAACTTTAATTTCTTCAAAAAATAAATAAAAAATTCAATATTAATCTTGTCAAAGACTGTGGCAAAAGTCAAAACAAATAGTGGGCTGGAAATGGATTCTCTAAGATTAAAAAGGGTATCTAAAATCATCTGATCAGCAATATACCTAATTTGAAAGAAACCTGATTAGAAAAGTCAAACAAGGAAAGGCAAAACTGTTATAATCCTGTTCAGCATTATCCAATTCATGTTTTTCATATCTGTGTTGATAAAAGTAACTGGATTATTATCAGTGTTTAATGGTTCTTTCTCATGTTTCTGGAGAGGAACATTTCATTGTTTTTAAACACCATTACTGAATTACCACTTGTGACATAGACAAACATATATTTATATAAAATTAATCAAAACCATATTAACAATTTCATATTTATAAACATTATACATCACATATATTGTTACTTATCATATAGTCTAAGCAACATCATTTACATTTTTTGACTTCTCTTCCACCTAATTACTCCTCTAAAACATTTTTCTGCATACATTATTCCTACAATTTCCATTTTTTCTAAGTAATTTATTCCTACCCTTTTCTAAAGATTCCAATTCCTGTTCTTTTGTCTCAGTTACAGTATTCACTATTTCAAGAATACGTGGTTTAAATTTTGATTTCTGTATTCTAGCAATTGTTTTTTGGCAGTCACCAGAGTTAAACATAATAAACCTCACTCTGTCTAGACAATTCGGATCCTGTGTCCTTTCAGCTTTTCCTGGTTAGGGGCCACCACAGTGAAACTCCGGTCTGCTAATGATTGGCAGTGGATTTTTATGGTGCTGAGTTGCCAGCCCGACACCCAACCTTCAAAGAAGGCACACCCATTCATGCACGCACCTATCTGCATGTCTTTAACGTCACTCGACCGCAGGGAGGACATGCAGACTCCACACAGAAGGTGCTCCAGCCGAGAATCGAATGAGAAAACCTCTTGCTGTAAGGTGACAATGCTAACCGCTGCACCACCATGGCCTTGTATTTCCTTAGTTATGCTCATTTACTCACAGAGTGTTCCTCACAGAGTACTCTGTAACAAATTTGTAAATTTTGCCAACTCATTACACACTGATGACCATATGTTTTTGGATGCATCCTTCTTCCCCATTATACTTTTAACATTCACCATCTACCTGAGGAAAAATTCATTGGTGTTACCTGAAATACAAAAGTATCTATGCAAACACTTCAGGCAAAATCCTAAATCTTCTAGATTTTGTTACATAGTTGGGAGCCCTACATATGCCCTCCATTTTTTTCTTTGTGGATTGCATATCTAATCTCTTTTCTCAATCGTTTCTGACCTCTTCTGATTGATTTCTATAGTTATCAATCAATATTTTATATGTCCTACTAATTATAATTTTTTTAACAATGGCTTCTGTTCTAGATTCAACTAAAAACTCAGTCAGTGTAAGGCTCTTACATTTAGGATTCCCATATCCCTTTCTCTTTGCTATACTCTGATATCAATCCCTGATAGGGAAGACATTCTCTTGCAATCCAAATGTCTTCTTGGTCTCTTCCTAGTCTATTACCGTTCCCTCTCTAATTATTTGTTCCCAATACCTTGGTTCCTTTGACAGCATCCTCCAATAAATTCTAGCCCCCTCCTGCCTATTCTCTGTACCCTTAATTGCAGCCATCCCTATTGCAGAATCTCCTTTCTCCACTCCATGTTGGCTTAGTCCTTAGTATACTTTCTACTACTTTCTGAATACAATTTTAGGTATAACTGTTGCTGTTATCCTCAAGGATGGGCATCCAAATTCCCATTTCTTTCCTTATTTCTTGAATTACCTGTCCTGCTTCATCATCATCCCTTTCCACTTTGAATTGTAGCTTTCTTCTTTTGTTATGCATAAGAGTCATAACTGTGTAGCTGTATTATATCTCTTCAAATCAAGTAATCCTAAACTCTCTTGTTCTATTAGAAGGATCAAAGTATCCCACTTGACTCTTGCCCTCTTCTCTTCCCAAACAAAATCCATCATCTTTTTATGAATTACTATCCAGAACTTCTTGTCTGGTTGATAAACAATGCCTGATCTGTGTATAAAAGTGCAGGTACTGAAACATTTTAATGTTTGTATCATGCTATTCATGTCCATAGCCAAGAGCTTTCAGTTTTCAGTTGTTGTATTATCTTATGTTTAGTCTTTTCCCCCACATAGCTTTAGCTGCTATAACAGAGTCTTATTTTTAATTTATACTTCTAAATACTTCATTATATCAATTGCAGAACCAACTCATGTGTGGATACATAGTTTATAGCTATGGCCTTTGTTTTATCTTCATTAATTTTATATCCCAATAAAATGGAACTGTCTCAAAATCTTCCACAACACTGAGACTTCCCTCTCTGGTTCCATCGGGTACAAGATAATCTCATCTGCAAATTAAGCCAACACCATACCTATTGCATCCTTGAATTTCTGAGTCCTTTATTTTCTTTGCCAAATGTTCTAAACAAAACTCAAAAAACATAGGAGGACATTGGTTCCTCTTTTCAAACATAACTTATCATATCAGAGAGGAACCCTCCCACTTTGATTTTTGCCTTTGATCCCTGATATGTCCTTCTAATTAACCATATTATTCTATCAGGAAATACAAATGATTCCATTGTCCTGGTCATAAAAGCCCAGCTTATTATGTCAAATGCTTTCTCTGTATCAAGACCACCAATAACAGCAGTATTTTCTTATATTCTGCTTCCCTATGAAGATCATTGTTCTGTTAATGTTGTCAAATGTTTATCTCCCTCCCACAAAACCACATTAGTCCACATCTATCAGTTTTAGCATCACCTTTGCCATTCTTTTAGGCATTATAAACATAAACACTTTATAATAATGGTTTAAAATTGAAATGGGCCTATATGAAGCTTGATTATTACCATATTTAGGTATAACAGCCACCACAACTTCTTTTTCCAGGATTTGTATGCCTCCCTTCCTTTTATAACACTGTTAAAACCTTCCAGATATTTATCACTTTCTTCCCTACTAGCTTCCAAACTTCTACTGGAATACCATCTATTCCTGGACACTTTCCTGCAGATTGATTTTTCATCATCATTTGTAACTTATCTCCTCCTATCTTAATTGTTAGTTGTTGAGCCTTATCTACCTCTAACCTTGGCATATTTAAGTCTTTCATAAATATTTCCATTTGTGCTTTTTCTTGGTTTGCACTACCTCTAACCTTGGCATATTTAAGTCTTTCATAAATATTTCCATTTGTGTTTTTTCTTGGTTTCCACAGTTCTCTGCTTTTCATAAAATTTCTGAAATATCTTTAATACTGTTACAGGAACTCTGATTATTTTTCTTGTTATAGGATCTGTAAGTTTGGCAACACCAAATGTTTTTGTGTTCTGGAGTTAGTATCAAAATAACAGTTGCTTAACAACAATCTTTCTAAACTCGTGCATGTTATCCAGGTAGTCCCTTATTTTTTCTTTCGCACTCTGCAATTGCGCCTCTTTTTGGTCTGTGCAGTTCCCCTTATTTTGTATTTCTTTAACTTTTGTCAACCCCTCTAAATAATTCGTATTACTTCTTAACCCAATCTCATTTTCTTTTACTTCTACTCTAGTTTTAAAGTCCACTCTTATTTTATTCCACTAACTAGCTATAATTTCTGGAGTACTTTGTATCTTTCTTAACAACTCCCAGATAATTTCCAATACCCATTCCTTCAATTTCTCTGTTTTATGAAGTAGGTGGGGAGGCACCAGTGTCTCATCTTTACTTCATTACCTTACATTTTTATCATAGTAATTGTTGGCTCATGATCTGAAATAGTTATTGTTGTGTGTTAGAGATCTCAATTAAATGCATGTGTTGCTGTAAAATATAATTTCTGTTTAATTTCACCAAATTATTGTACCTCGTTGAATAATATGTATATTCTCTCTGAATTCCTACTCCTGATTTTAAGTCTTTCATACCAAATATCTTAATAAATTTTGTCAGAAATCTACCCTCTTTTATTTTCTATTCCCTACTAGGCCCCCAGATATAGCCTCATCATTGCAAACCAAATCCCAGACCTTACTCTAAGCAGTAATCCCTGCTGAAAGCTGATTATTTCTCAGAAAAAAATTACACTACATAATAGCAGTTTTAGGTGGCATATAAATATGTGCCAGCATAATCCTCATCCCTTGCCAGTACCCCCTTACTATCACAAATCTGCCATCATTATCTTGTTTTCCTCTTCAATCACTACTGGAGCTGTTCTAGCAATTAATCTAAGTACTCATTTCTTTTGTCTCTGATATTCTGCAGAATATCCATCCTGAAATCCTTTCTTTATCAAATTCATATGGTCAGTTCTTTCCAAAGGTGTCTCCTGTAGCATTGCTATTTGCACTCTGTATTTCTTAATATAATTAAGTAATGTTCATCATGCATACAGCTGCAGTCATCACACTTGGGTTATCCTGCCATCAGGCGGGTCCTCGGTTGGCCGAATTCCAAAGTCTAGGTCCGGCGTCGGTTGTCATCGCTTCCTCCCTGACGTCAGTGCGGCAGGGGTATAAAAGAGGCAGCCAGCGCCATTTTCTTCAGTCTTTCTTGCCGCGCGGTGCCCAAAGCAGAAGCAGTTCGCAAGTGCCGGTCGGCCAGCTCCTGAGATTTACGAAAAGTATTTCAGCCGAAGTCTTCTTTAAAGTTAAGTACCCCGTTGGGGAAACTTTTCTTGCCTCAGACCGATGTCAGACAAAGTTAATAATTGCATTTCTTGTGGGAAGCAAATACCACATAAGGATTTTCACTCCTACTGTATACCTTGCTTAGGGCCAGACCACGAAGTCTCGGCCTGCCATTTTTGTGCTAGGTTTAACAAGCGCACTATTAAGTGCCGTGCGGAGTTCGCCCTTCATTATTTTGGCAAAAAATTTAATTATATCATGTCGTTGGATATACCGACGCCAGTTACAGGCAAAAAACGCAAGGATAAGGACAGACATCCGAGGCCTGCACCGAGTACTGAGATCACGCTAAGGTCGACTACCAGTTCTCCAGTTCTCAGTGAGGTGCCTACGCAGCCCCTGACTACTGATGAAACTATTTTACCGGCGACTTCAGTACCCGAGGTCGCAGCTCCCTCAGTCTCCATTCCCACTGCAGATACTGACGCCACTCTTGATGGAGAAACGGAAAATTTACCGAGGCCTGCCATTTCTGAAGGCGTTTTCAGGCCTACCACCTTCTCTGTTAAATCGTTCTCTAAATCTAAAGCCCCAGTGAAAATTAAAAAACAGGGTCCTCAGACCGCCTCTCAAGGCCCCATGCCTAAAAAACAGATGCTTAAAATGGCTGAGGATTTGATTACACTCATCAGGGGTTCTCAACCCCCCTCAGACAAAAGACCCGGGTTGGAGGAAGACTTCCCTTCCTCAGACCAGGCTTCTATTACCTCAGACCTTTCTGAGGACCAGGATTACGCCTATTCCCCATTTGAAGACTCTGATGCTGAGGAGTCTATTCCCTCGGTCTCCCCCCCTGAGGACTACTCTTTTGGGGAAACCCTTCATACATTGAGAGCGCACTTCCACTGGGAAGGCCAAGATTACTCAGACTCCAAGAAAAGGCTCAGGGAATTTCTGCTGCTTCCCCAGCATAGGCCCCTGGCTATTCCTCCTGTCTTAGATATTTTGGATGATGTGTACACAGAAGCCAGTCTTAATCCAGACTCTTTACCTCCTGCCCCTGTTAAACCAGACAGATATTACCGGGTTCCTGATTCTCACCAGTTCCTTTATAAAAGCCCTTCTGCTGACCCAAAAACTATTTCTCAGGGTCCCAAGGGGGTTAAGGCCTCTTCTGCAAAAATCCCTTTACCTTCAGAGAGAGATTCCAGAGCATTAGAAAGGTGGGGGAAAAAGGTGTATACATCAGCCACTTTAACCATGAGGGCATTAAACTGTCAATTTCATATGTTAAAGTACCAGCAGTTCTTGCTTTCTCAGCTGAAAAGCAAAATGACACAAACAGAACAACCAGATTTGAAAGAGTTGCAGGATTTGTTGCATGGAGCAGAACAAGTGGGGAAACATACCTTACAGTGTGGTTTTGATGCTTTAGAGGCCTCATGTAGAGCTGCTGTCACAGGGTCTGTCATACATAGACACGCTTGGCTCACAGAGCAAACCTTACCAGATCATGTCAAAGCAAAGTTATTAGATGCACCCCTTCAAAAAGATGTATTGTTTGGTGTTAAAGCGGAGGAGGTACTAAAGAAAATGGAGGAAAAAGCAAAATCTATGCAAACAGTTAAAGATTTCTTGCAGGTGCAGCCTCCACGCTTTAGCAGAAACTGGCCTTCAAAAAATTGGTCCTCTCCAGCCACGGACAGACCCCAAAGGGGTAACGCCCAAGGGGTAGAGGACAACTTCAAGGATCTTACAGAGCTAGGCAGTGGCAAGCACCAGCCCCAAGAGGTGGAGAAGATAGACCTCTGTCATTTAAAAAACAAACACAATGACTTTCCCCTATGCCTGCCAAACAAAGCAATAATGGCAGCATCTTTGGGCGGAAAACTGGCCTTATTTTCAAAAAACTGGCACATTGTTACAAAGGACAAATGGGTTCTGGATATTATAGACAGAGGCTACAGGTTCCACTTTCACACCCTTTCAAAAATGAGAGGCATGCCAAACCTGCCACAAAATCAATGGGCAGAGGCACAAAAACAAATTTCCGCTCTCATGGATATGAAAGCAATTCAAGAGGTACCTGCAAAAGGACAAGGTCAAGGTTTTTATTCCAGACTATTTCTGGTACCAAGGAAGGACAAAGATTGGAGACCCATCTTAGACCTATCTATTCTAAACACATATCTAGAGGTACCAAAATTCAAGATGCTCACATTACAGCAGCTTCTTCCCATGCTGGGCAAGGAGTCTTGGCTGGTAACGTTGGACCTCAAGGAGGCATACCTGCATGTCCCTATCAGACAAGATTGCAGAAGATGCCTCAGATTTCTTGCAGGTTCAACCCATTATCAATTCTCTGCAGCGCCCTTTGGCTTATCTACTGCACCCAGAGTGTTTACGAAATGCCTGGCATCAGTAATTGCTTTCTGCAGACAATGAGGAATACAAATCTACCCATATCTGGATGACTGCCTGATCCAAGCGGACAGCAAGGACATTCTATTGCAGCATCTGGTGTTTGTAATAAAACTGTTAAACTGCCTGGGGTACACAGTGAACAAAAAGAAATCAAAACTAATACCCTCTCAACAGATAATTTTCCTGGGTGCCAGCTTAAATACAACGGCCCAGATGGCTTACCTCACGCCAGACAAACAAGGGCAACTGTCTCAATACTTCAACAAAATGGCAACTTTAACCAAGCTAACTGCAAGGAAAATCCTGCAGGCTCTGTGGTTCATGGCATCTTGCATCCTACTAATACCATTTGCAAAGCTGCATATGAGGAAACTACAATGGTACCTAAAAAACCTATGGTCTCAGCACAGCCACAGCTTGGAAACAATTTTACCACTCATTCCATGCCTTCAAAAGGAATTTTTGTGGTGGGCTCAAGCATGCCAAAGAAACACGGGTCTCCCTTTCTGTATACCACAAGCAAGTCAAATCATCACAACAGATGCCTCAGACTACGCCTGGGGGGGCACACATGGCAGATCAGTGCATCCAGGGAAAATGGTCCCAAAAACAGATGCACCTACACATCAACCAAAAGGAGGTGCTAGCTGTGCAAAATGTTCTTATGACCTTCAAGGACCTACTGCATCCGGGCCAGCTATTAATAAGGACAGACAACACCACAGTCATGTGGTACATAAACAAACAGGGTGAGACGCATTCATACCCCCTGTGCAGGCAAGCTATGACCCTGTGGAACACAGCATTGGAATTACAAGTTCAACTGCAGGCACAATTCCTGCCAGGGAAGGAAAACACACTGGCAGACAACTTAAGCAGAATTATGACAGACCCACACGAATGGAAGTTGCATCCTCAAGTCTTCTCAAAGATAACTCAAGCATGGGGACAGCCAGACATAGATCTATTTGCTATCCACAGAAATTACCAGTTGGAAAAATTCTGCTCAAGGACCTATCATCCACAGGCCTGGAAAGTGGACGCACTCTCTTTCAATTGGACAGCATTGACAGTCTATGCCTTCCCTCTTCTACCTCTACTGACCAAAGTCCTATTAAAAACCAGAGCAGAGAGGCCACAAATGATTCTCATTGCTCTAGACTGGCCACGACAGCACTGGTATCCTCTCCTAAAGAGCCTGTCACACTCACCACCATGGATCCTACCTCAGGTTCCTCTTCTGTTGTCCCAGCACAACTACAAGACCCTTCACAGCCAGCTCAGAACTTCTAGCTGCATGGAAAATACCTTAATTTGCCAACAGACCCTCCTCTCCAAAGAGGTACAGGATGTCATCTTGGAGGCCAGGAGACCCTCCACTAGAAAAACCTACTCCGCCAAATGGAAACGATTTTGTTCCTGGAATCAAGCAAAGGGCCAGAATCCTTGGGTAATAAATATACCTCAGATTTTACAGTACCTAGCTGAGATGTTAAACAGTGGCCTTTCCTTCTCTTCCATCAAGATCCACGCTTCAGCCATTTCAGCACAATACAATACGGATCCTCCTTTATTCTCACATCCTCTATTAAGGCAGTTCCTCAGAGGGGCAAAAAATATAAAACCCCACGGAAACCACCAGCTCCAGCTTGGGACCTCAACTTCGTATTGGAGAAGCTGACACTGCCTCCTTTTGAGCTGGCTTCTTCAGCAGAGCTACAATACTTGTCGTGGAAAACAGCCTTGCTTCTGGCTATTACCTCAGCATGCAGGGTTTCGGAGCTACAGGCCCTCATGGCTGTGCAACCATTCATCATTTTCCATCAGGACAGGGTTTCCTTATGAACCAACCCTACCTTCATGCCAAAGGTAGTATCCAGTGTGGCTTTGAATCAGACTATTCATTTACCTACCTTTTATCCAAATCCACAGAACAAAGGGAAGAGGCTACTACACTCCTTGGACATTCACAGGCAACTTCGTTATTACTTGGACAGAACAAAGTCATTCAGGAAATCTGAGCAGCTCTTTGTGTCCTATGCTACAGCTGCTCAAGGAAAGGCTATTTCCAAACAGACTATTTCAAAATGGATAGCCCACTGCATACGTTTTTGTTATTCATTTCATGGAAAATCAGTGCCTGCATACATCAGATCCCACTCCACCAGGGCTACAGCTACCTCAGCAGCTTTCATCAGGGGGGTCCCTACCAAGGACATTTTGGAAGCAGCTACTTGGAGTTCAGTGCACACTTTCACCAAGCACTACCACCTTCCACTATACTCAAAATCTAGAGCAGGCTTTGCCACAGCAGTCCTGCAGGGCATTCTAGCCCCTCCTAATTCCGCTTAGTACCAGCCACCCTTACTTAGCTTTGGGATTCTACCCAAGCGTGATGACTGCAGCTGTATGCACGATGAACATAATACAGTTTTGTACCTACCATAAATGTAGATGTTCGAGTGCTCATACAGCTGCAGTCCAGGTTACCCTCCCTCCATCCCCTCTTAGGACAGGGCTTATGACAAACACCTTTAACATACAACCTATTTGGGGTATTCTTTCATGGTGTATTTGCGTGCAACTACTGTTTTGATTTATTTATTTATGTATGTTTACATAACATCATGTATTGCCTTCCTTTCTGGGGGCACCTGACATCTGGGGCAAGAAAAACTGAAGAAAATGGCTTTGGCTGCCTCTTTTATACCCCTTCCACACTGACGTCAGGGAGGAAACGACGAGAACCGACGCTGGACCTAGACTTTGGAATTCGGCCAACCGAGGACCTGCCCGACGGCAGGATAACCCAAGTGTGATGACTGCAGCTGTATGAGCACTCAAACATCTACATTTATGGTAGGTACAAAACTGTACTTTCTTTCATTTTTGCCTATACCTGGGACACCATTCAAATTCCAAGATAATATGAAAGATGCCACCATTATGATAGCAAGTCATTATTCCCACCTATTATATATGGTAGCTTTTTTAAATATGTATTTACAGCTTTTGCGATACATGCACCAATTAATGTTTGGTAGGTTAATCCTTTATACAGTTTTTTCTTATTATCAACATTGGAACTTATGTCACTTTTCACAAGACTATTTTTTTTAATAAACCCCCTCAAACTAAATACCAAACATACCCCCCCCCAGGACACCCCCATAATCTGTTAACTCAATGCAAACATGTATAACTATGTACATCTTAAACTGATGAAATTTAACCCTCCTAATAGGAACATTTGTGCCAAAATAGCTGCTAACACAGACCATAATTAACCTGAAATTGAGATTATATTTGCTAAGACACATGTTTTGCCTGTGCTTCTACTTACAATGATTGGTGTCTGCTCTTTATTGTTTTTATTCTCCCGTGTGAAAACAACTTGCATGCTTTCAGAAATCATGAACTTTTAGCCTTGTGTTCTGTCTTTTCTTGCTTTATTATCAGCTTGTCTCTATGGAGATATAATAGAAAATAGAAAATTGTAATCCTCTACTGCAGCCTGAAAGACAACTTTAAACATGTATTGTTAAATAAAACCTTTTAGTTATATTTGGCTTTCACATATTTACTTGATTTCACTTAAAAATTATTATTAGATTAAGCCAAGGGTCTTAATACAGGCATTTATCAATGCAAAAGTGAGAGAAGACATTTAAGCTCTATTTATATTATGATCTGTATACTTTTATATCCCATCCCCACCTCAACAACAGTCTAATAACTTAAACATGTTTTTGTCTAGATTGTCTTCTCTTTTTGCACTGTAATGCCTTCATTTGTTAATACCAAAAAAGAACAGAGAAAGTGAAGAGAAAGTAAGAAAAAAGTAAGGCATCTGTTTACTTTAGTAACTTTATCAATTACAAAAACAACTCAAACACTTTACTATAAAATATGCAATTTATACTGTGATAAGTTTCATAGAAATGCTGTTAAGAACAGAAGTTGCTTTACTTACAGTTACCTTTCTCCTTCTACTTCCCCTCAATCCAGAGTCCTTTCAAATATTAATGACATAAAGTCAGGCAAATACTTTTCAGTTCCTCACAAGTTTAAAAAATCAACAAAAGTCCACTCTTTCCAGTTATTTATATACAGCCCTATTTCACAAATACAATTGATGCTTCGCAGTCTCACATTTATTTACTAATTTCTGTTTTCTGGTCTCTTGTTCATCTCCATCTCACATCTCCAGATTGAAGTTCATTTCCAAGGTACAGCCAGTTCTTCTGGTTCACTCCTTTGCTTTTCTTTGTCCTCAAACATTATCCTTTGGAATAGTGGAAGGGCTTTTACTGGCAAGCTCTTTCCATGTACTTCATTATCCGAAGAATGACAATCAGGGTCCCCTTCTACTTGATGGCTCACTTTTTGTTGGACAAACTTTTACATTTTCTCCTTACCCTGTTCTGTATCAAAAATGACTTGATCCTCCAGGGAAAATATTTTGAAGATAGATGGATGCAGCAGCTTGAATCTCACTCCTGCTTCTTGGTATTCCTGATTAGTGGAATAAATTTGTTTCTCTTCTGCCTGGTGTGCAGTGAATAATCATTTTCCACAGACGCTCGACTGTCTCCTAGTTTTAATACTTTGCCCTTTTGCCACAGTTTTGTCAGGAGCAACACTTTCTACTGGTAGGTTTGCATCTTTACTAATAAAGGTCTTGGCAAAGGAAATAAGTTACCATAGGGCCTTAAATTAAGAATTGTTTTGGTATTTCCTAATCTTTATGTCCTCCAGACTTATTAAGATTGTCTGATAGCAAGGAGCTAACTTTCTTCAGCCACGCCTGAATTCTAATGGCGCATCTTGGAAAAAATGTTATTTATTGCTATAGGTTCATAGGTTTATAGATAAGTAGTGGGCTAGCTGCCTTTGTGGGTCATTGTAAGCCTAGCCAATTTCTCTTTTTGTGCTCAAAATAACGTATCCCTTTTGGTTATAGATTGGCCTTTCTCATCCTATATTCAGTAATTATATATTAACTCTAATGAAAATAACTGAGTTCATATCATAGATAATTTTTGGAGACCCATGCATGGGAGAAAGTACTTAGGAGCTTCATCTATTAGTAGTAGAGTGGGCAGTTCTGGGGTAATTTTTCTGTTTCCCATTCATAGATCTAAATTGCGCTCAAAAATGAACAGGGATGAACTTTATTTTATGTGGATACGGAATCTGTTCCATACCAGCAGAATATATATACCACATGAAGTCAGATATTTAATTTGCATATTTGAAGGTTTAACCCCATCTTGATTGCTTAAAAGTGAAATGAACTTAATAACAGATGAAGTTTGCAGGGCATGATGCAATCATTCAGTAACTAGATTCTTTTCTGTCAAATTTAATAATTAACTTTAGCAAAAAGTCCCAGATAGTCCATAAAAGCAGCATACTTTTCAGGTAGGACTTGAAAGAGTACATTGTGATCTACAAATCTGTTCTTTTTTTTAACATTACAGCTTAGAAAAATGTAATGCTTTTTAAATCTTCAAGTCAGATATTCCTTTTTTCAGCTGCATCAGCTCTTTTACCAGGTTGACAATGTTATTATTATTTAGCGTCAGTCATTCACAGATTTGCATGTGTATAAGACCCTACTGTTTTTTTTTCTTCACTTACAAGATTCTATTAGTTCCAAACACACTGAAAAGTGTAAAAACAGCAACTAGAAATGACTAAACAACTATATGGCTTTCCGTTTCTTACAATGGTAATATATTTCTGGTTGCTATTATTATTAGTAATAGCATTGCTTTTTGAATGTATTATGCCCACTATAGCCTGATGTTAATTATTTGAATTTACATTTGCCCACCATTTTAGATATTTCAGTGGTTTTAGATTTCTCAGTTAGAAGTATGGCTTTTCATATTTCTGTACTTTTCTACTGTATTTTCTCACTTTATTTACCTAATCCTCCATACTTCTTATGAATATTTTCCTTTAATATAAATCCGATGTTTCCTTTTATATAACAAGAAACAGCAAGTCTGCAAAGTGCACACAGAACTTTTCAATAGTTTGCAACAAAGATCTGGCAATGACTAAGCATACTTTCCTGTTAAAATGGTCCATAAATTTTGCTGTCTGTATCATATTTCCCTTTCAGAACCTTTACTTTCTTCTAATTGACACAATTGCCTTATTTAATGTGTTCTATTTATTCTGATCATGCCTAGTTTTACTTTCCTGGCATTTTCTTTTATTTATCTTTCACTATGCTTTCCTTATTTAGCCTTGGCTCGCTTTGAATTTTATTCAGTTACTTTCTGATGTAGTACTACTGCAGACTGATCTTCAACAATTGTGCTACAGCATGATGGAATTAATCTATGCAGATATAAATGCTTTGATATACTGAGAATCATTGCATTTATGTTTCTCTATGATGTGGTCCCATGCTAATGGTAGGGTAGTATTACATATGACCTCTCTGTCTTTCATTTGGATCCAGAAAAGCAAATTTGACAATCATTAGCACTTTCTAGGAGTACCTCTTTCCTTACATATAACCAGCTATGAAGTCAGCCCTGTAGTTATTTTAACCCTGTACTGTGTTACTCTCTGCAAGTGCCCCTAATAATATTTTTTTTTATTCCAGCTCAGCATCAGAGAGTTCTTAAATGAATTTCCTGATGGTTTGGCTGCACAAACGTGCTTTACTTTAATACTCCTGAAGTAGCCTAATGTTGCCTTGTTCGTCTGATTCATGTGGTTGGTCTGCTTTTCTATTACAGTTGTTTTCATTTGGGACAATTTTCTATCACTCCTACCTTATGCCTTATTTATATTCTGATTTTGCTTATCCTGTTCCTGGCCTCATCAACAAAGTCATCTGTGTTAACCTTGTCCCCGGGGCTTCTCTAAGATGAATGGATACTCTTTGTAGATTTTTATCTGCGTGTGTGTGAGTGCATGCATACAAGCAAGTGGTAGCTGTTTTATAGCTTTTTCATTGTATTACAAGTAAATTATGCAGAGCAATGAGGAAATTAAATAATTTCATCAAATAAGATAGTGAATCACATATCTGAGCTTCACTGATTTATGAATAAAGATGGGAAATTTTTGTCTTTAAAGTTTTTCAGCCTTTGCAAGTCATTTGCTATCAAATATGTCAGTACAAATATGCCTGTTTGTAAATATCTTGATGGCTGCCAGTATCAGAGGAATCATAGGAAGTACAAGGCTATTCAGCCAGAGTTCATTCAAATCTTGTTAATAACCACCCCAGGCTCTACAGGCCTTTCCAACAAGGAAAGGGTCTGTAACCCTGGAGTGTATTTTAGTGCACTTATCCATTTGTCTAAGTTATGTCTGAAGGCATACATAGATTCATGGGTGTCATTTAGGTGGCCCAAAATTTCTTTCATGGAAGAGAAAAAAAAATCCAGTAAAGCTCATCATAGAAGGTTACTAGGCTATTGGCCTTGAGGCCCTTATAAGCCTAGCCAAGAGTTTAGTCCATGTTTAGACAAATCAGCACCTGATGCCCCTGTCCAGCAGGAACATGGGTGGAATATTTTCAGTTTCCCATCCAGTTATCCAGGTAGCGCTTAAAAAGGGGTAAAGAGGTAACTCTGCTTGATGTGGAGAGGGAGTCTATTCCATAGATGGGGGAGTCTCTGGGACACAAATCTGTCCCTCCAACAAGTTTTGTTGATGTCACAGACCTGGTTGAGGCCAAGCATGTGGGTTACTCGAGTGGAGCTTGACTTGCGGATATGCAGCCCTCCCATCAAGGTGGGGTCCATGATTGCCTTGTATGCCAGACAGAGGTCACCTCTGAGGACTCTGTATGAAACTCAGCAGAGGGATAGGGCTTTTAGTCTATTTCTGTATAGTAGATGTGTGAGGCCCTGGATTCTCCTGGTGAGAAACCTCTGTGGTTTTTCCAACTGCTGCATGTGCTTTGCTAGGTACATGTTGAAAGGGGCATTGTACTCAATAATGGGCCTTATAAGGGAAGACTACAGGGATGTTATGACCTCCTTGTCCCTGGATGAGATACCCTTACTTATGAGGAGGGCCATATAGAAGACTTTCTGTACAATGGAAGCAACATGGTGGTCAAAAGTCAGGTCGCTATCAACCTGGGTGCCCAAATCCCTCACGACTGATTGTGCGCTTAGGACTTTGTTATTAATGTCATAATTTGTGGGGACATCACTCTCCCCAAAGGGGATGATGATGCATTTTTGGTATTCAGCTTGAGACCATGTTTCTGGCACCAGTCATTTGTCTGAGTGAGACCCTCTTGGAAGATGTCCACATCACAAGGGGAACTGATGACAGCACCCGGCTTGCAGTCATCTGCAAACTTGGTCAGCCATAGCCACCTGGTTTTGGCCTGCACCTCAGAAAAGTGTAACATAGGCCCCAAGACCAAACTCTGGGGTACCCTGCTTACTATGGGTCTACTGCTTGAAGTGATTTCCCCTATTTTGACTACTTGGGTTCTATCAGTGAGCCAGTTTGCTACACAACTGGTAACATCAGTGATGGGAGTAATATATTGCAATAAGTAATATATTGCTGTAATATTGTACCGTTTCTAGTAACTAGTAATATAACTAGTTACTTTTTCAAAATAGTAATAAAGTAATAGTAATATATTACTTTTTTTAGTAATTAGTAACTTAAATGTGAGTTATTTTTGAGTTACTTTTGCTTAAACTACTGGTTCTCAACAGGGGTAATATCGCCCCCAAACAGCAATAGAAAACTTCTGGGGGCTCTGGATAGTACGGCTAGTAATCAGATGTTAGGAGGTAACAGACATGTTGAAGAGGCAATTTGGATAAAAAATTACAACATAATGTTGTCATAACTCATAGCACATAGCATTCATAACATACCTCTCAACTGTATCAAATTCCTCAGCATTTCCCAGGTTGGGGGTCAAAATAATAAGATGCCATAAATTCCCGATTGGCCCCATAAAATTCCAGTTTCAGTCAGCTTCTACATATATAATGAGTACAGCACTACTGCTTTAACGATTTATTTTATACATTCCAGAAACATTACTTTACTGTTTTATTCATTCTCTGATATAACCAATTCAGTGTTGTGAGGGAGCAGGAGCCCCTCATAGCAAGCAGTGGGTGCAAGGTAGACAAACAAATCATAGGTACAGTGCCAATCTGTAAGAGGACACGCACAGACACACATGCACACACAAATACATGTTATGATATGTTACATGTATATACTCACAAGACAGTTTGGAGGATTGTCAATTCACCGGCGTCCTGCCTTTTGGTAACAAGAGGTAAGAGTCAGTGCCCAGCATCAGCAGCTACCAGATTTGTGTAAGAAACCTACTAATGCACATTGCTATTTACATCAGTACAAGATCAGAAGGTTTCCAAATCAGATTTATTTTATCCGTTGATCAGATTGACCTGCTAACCACATATTGACAACAATAGTGGCTTGTTACACCAATGATTATTGTGACAGACTTTAGTTTCATATTAAGTTTAATAGAGTGCTCAGTTCTTTTATAAATGGTACAGTTACTGACGTGTGTTATTTTAATAAATTTCTGTAAGGGTGCAGCTAATGTGACATCAGTGTGTATATGCTAGAAGTGTGGTGGGGCAGAAAGCAGAATGTAAAGTGTTTTACATGACTATTGCCTACTACTTCCCTTAAGACTTTTTTGTTAATGCTGTAAAGGGACTTTAACTGGTGTTTCTGTACAAATGTATATTTTCAGAGTTAATGTTACATTGTGGAATATTTTAACAATTATTTGAATGTTGGTATCACACAATTGCATTGGAGTGGGTGGAGTTACATTATTATACATGCAAATTTTATGTTGATAAGTGTCCAGATATTTGGCCAGTTGTACATACTTTTCATGGGCCTTTGTCCAGATTTTTGATGTCTCCAGGTTGAGAGGTATGATTCATTATAGATCATTAGAATTAGTCTGGAGCATAATTTACTTCATTTTTAGCACTGCAAGGAGGTGAAAGCTAATGATGACCAGACTCCAGCCATGCTCTGGTACTGTGAGACTCTCACCCACTAAAACACTCCCTAACATTGGGACAATTCTAGCCTGCTAGAGATCATACCCTTACCTTGCCATATAGTAAACGGCATTGATTCTTCATATAGCTGTCAATCGGAATTGAATTCACCACTCATTGGTTTGACAAACCATATGCCCAAGCCACTGTACCAAGCAGGACTCTGTGGGTGGATCTATGATCAACCAACTTTTGTCTTGACAATTTTTTGGTGTGTTCTATTTAAAATTTTGTTGGGGGTTTTGATTTTTAGTTGCTAAAAATAGACAAAATGTGTTTTTATAGGTCTTGTGCTGCTAGTTGTGTATGGTTTGGTTTAATTATTATTTGTAACCCCCTAGCTATAAAGACTAGTCATCTTCTTATCCTTTTGGCTGCTGCTGTTAGGGGTCACCACAGCAGATCATCAGTCCACAGAACAAGTGGCAGTAGAGTTTTACAGTATTGAGTTGTCAGCCCAGCACCCAGCCTTCCTCAGAACACACAAACGCACACACCAAGGGCCAATTTAAAATGTCCAATCCACCATGTCTTGGGAATAAACAGGAGTACCTAAAGGAAACCCAAGGCAAACATGCAGACTTCACACTGAAGGCACCCCACCCGAGAACCTCATACTGTGAGGTGATCATGCTAACCACTGCACCACTGTGCTGCCCAGCTATAAAGACTTGTCTACTAGAGTTTTTCAACTGTTAAATGCTATTCATCATCATTGTAACATCGTATATACAACTTATTATATATAATAATACACATATATGCATGCACTTACTTGTGTGAGTAGATCTCCATATTATAATTGATAAACTATACTTATGTAAAAGTTATCCATTACCTTAGTTAGTAACTAGTAATAGTAATATGTTACTTTTTTTAGAAAAGTAATAAGTAATAGTAATATATTACTTTCACTGAAAAGTGACTAGTAATAGTAACTTATTACTTTTATAAGTAACTAGCACAACACTGGGTAACATATGGATTGATGCCTAGTTGAGAGAATTTATCTATTATGCCCGAGTGGAGAATAGTGTTAAAGGCTATGGCCAGGTCAAGGTAGGCGGTATGCACTGCCTTCCCCTCATCCATGGCTTTGGTGACTGTTTCAAAGAAGTTGGCCAAATTTAGCAGACATGACCTCCCCTTGATGAAGCCAAAATGTGTGGAATCAAGTGTTTGGAGGTTGCCAATGTCCTTGTTAATGAGGTTCATGATAATCCGTTCCATGGCCTTGCAGATCAGGCTAGTTAGGCTGATGGGTCTATAATTTCTCTGATCAGTGGACACTCCACCTTTGTGTAAAGGAATGACAGTCGCTGCCCTCCACTCAGCTGGGATGAAGCCAGTACTCAGGCTTTGGTTGAATAGGGTGCCTAATGGTGCTGCGAGTTCCTGCCTGACTTCATGTTGGATGCAGCCTGGGATGTTATTGGATCCCATGGAGGCTGTATTTCTTGCCTTTGAGAGAGCAGTGATGACCTGTTCCCTAGATATAAGGGGAAGGGGGCAGGTACTGGGGATGTCTTGATTTACTAATGGGGTGACAGAGGGGTAAAGTTTTCACTGAATCTGTCAGCCAGCAAGTTTGCTATATCTACGGCATTTCTATATGTGGTGTCCTTGACCACCAGTTCTGAACAGATCTGGCTGCTTCCTTTGAGGTTGCGGACATATGTGAAGAAGGCCTTATGATTGCCTCTAGTAAATGTGGGCAATTTGGACTCGAAGTTTGCTTTGGAGGATTTCCCTAATGCTCTCATTTGCTTGTTCAGGCTAAGGAGACTTTGCTTCCAATTGGGTACCTGCTCTTTCTTGCCTTGGACAGCATTTTTTTCCTTTTGTTATAGAGTTTATTTATTGCAGATGTCCACCAGACAGGTTTACTCTTCCTTGTGGAGGATGATTTAGTCCTGTTGGGTATTCCTGATTCCATGCATCTATATAAATGCTCTATAGTGTTTTGGTACAGTTTTGGATATTGGTGCCAGTTTCTACAGAGGGGGAGGAAGCTGTGAAGCTGTTTATACCATCCCTCAGGAGGCTGTAATCAGCTTTGGAGAAGTTTTTATGTCTGATTCTAGTTGGGGGGTGGTCGCACATTACTTGCCTTTTTTGGTTAAATGTTACAGAACAATGGGGAGTGAGGAATTTGCCCTTTCTCCATTGCAGTGTGATCTTGGAGTTAGTATATATAATTATCATTGGGTGGGAAGGTGCAGGTGGGCTTGCTCCCATCAATACAGTAGTTTTTGCTGTGTTTTCCTTTATAAAACTATCCGAGTTTCAAGTAGTTTTGCATAATGGTTTCATGTTTGATATATTGACTATTAGACCATGTGCCATATACTCAAAAGTCATATTGTTTGACATGCAAGAGGGCATCTAGGGGAGGTGCTGGGTAATGAACTAACCACTAGGGTAGGTTTCAGACATTTAATACTAAAAGTTAGAATCTGTTATGAGTTAAGGTTATCATCCTGTACATCTCTTAACAACAAAGCCTTATTTAAACACTTTGGGGTTATAAAAAATACAATGATTCTAGAAACAGTATTACTGTAGATAAGTCTGAGATAACAGATTCCCAATTTTTTTTATTTGCAGATAAAGTCAAAGAGCAGTCAATCAAAATTAGTTATGTAGACTATGGTTCAGTTACTTTTCACTCTGATAGTTGTCCAAGTATATCTAGTGAAGCTTTGAAGAAAGCCCTAAATTCAATCAAAGCTATCCCTGCTGCTGGTCCAGATTGTTTAAATAGTTTCTTCCTGTCCAACATTGCTAATTATACTATGCACTTTTTACATGACTTCTTTCAAGAGTCTCTTAGTACTTGGTTTGCTCCTGAAGTCTGGAAAAAAAGCTGATATAATTTCTATCTCAAAAGAATGAACCACTAAAACTATGGACAACTGTAGACCCATCAACCTAACTTGGATTCTGGACAAATGTTTTGAAAGGCTCCTGTGTAACCTGATTTTAAACAACTTGAAACCAGGTGCTATTATCTATGCACATGGCTTTATGAAAGGTTTGTCATGTTTAACAAATCTGGTAAGCATTTATCACAATTTGTAGGAAGCATTAGATCAGGGCTTATGAATGGAAATTATCTACTTGGGCCAGGAAAAGGCCATCAATTCAATGCCTTATGCTGAGATAGTCAAAGGATTGTTATTGTGAGTGTCACCTTGCTCAGTTCTCCGGGATGTGCTTTTTTCCATCTTTATGGTAGACCTTCCTGTTTTCAGAGCTATCTCAAACAGTATGTTTGCTGATGGCACAAAGGTGAAAATTGCACCCACACTGTCTGACCAGCTATGGCAGCAGGAGCACCTAAACACCATTCATCTTTGGGCATGTTCAAAGAACATAACATTTAATGCAACAAAAAAAATTATTAGTTTGGGACAAATACTTCCTGTTCCCACTATGTCCTAAACAATGTCCTCATGGCTGAAAACTACTCTGTTAGCAATCTTGGAGTAGTTATTGATAAATCTATTACGTGTGAAACCAACATGGCATCAATAATTAGAAGTTGCTACTCAGTCATCAGGGGTATTTTGTGGACACTATCGAGTAGAGATGAAAGCATGTTTATACCCCTAATTAACATTATTATCAGACCTAATCTAGAGTGCTATGCTACACCCTACAGCCTACAGTTACTCTTATACTCATTTGAAGAGACTGGAAAGTTTAGAAATTCTTTACACAACAAATTCTTAAAGTTGTGTCCTTGAATTATAAATCCAGGCTTGAGCAGTTACATTTTAATAACTAAGGGGAGAGCTAAATTTTAATATACAAATGCAAACATGATACAGTTATGGCAGCTAACATAGGTATCAATTTTTCAAGTCTCTAGAAACAGCCAAGGGCATGTTACTGTCCTAATCACCAAGGTTCTGTTTGAGTGCAAAAGCTTAATAGCAGAGCAAGGAGGCTGCTGAAAAAGTTGCTTCTAAGTGCAAGGATGGTGGATATATAAGGGTCCTTTAAAAGCGGTATTGACAATTGGTTTGGTGAGACAGTCTATGATCCGCTACTAACTGTGCAAAACCTCTTTGAAAGAGTTGTTTATTACCTGATGTAACCGGAACTCTATTGCTCTAATGTTGGCTATACTATTCAATTTATCAGAAAGAGGAGGTCTCAGATAATAAGGTCCCTGAGGATACTGAAAGCAAGGCACATGTCTCTACTCAAAAGCATATATACATATATGATATGGACTACATTGACAGTAATTCCAGTCTTTCCTGATAATTAATAAGATTGAGGCCCAACATCCCTTGTTCTCATCCTGTGTTGACGAGTTTATTAATTTTTTATGATTAAAAAGACATAGGGAACTTGCAGACTTTGGATCCAACCCAGTTTGGCTTTGTCAAAGGCAGATCCTGCCTCTTAAACTTGATTGACTTTTTCGAGACAGTCACCAAGGCCATTGATGAGGGAAAGGCAGTCCATACAGCCTACCTCGACCTGGCAAAGGCCTTCGACACAATACCCCACTCAGGTATCATCGAAAAACTCATCAGCTTGAATGTAAACCCATACATCACAAGATGGGTTGCAAACTGGCTAAGCGACAGAACCCACAGGGTCAGAGTTGCTGGAGCCATGTCAGACTCAAAGCCTGTCACAAGTGGTGTCCCACAGGGCTCAGTCCTGGGTCCACTCTTGTTCGGCATCTACTTTTCTGAAGTACAAGCAAACACAGGAGGGTTATGGCTGACAAAGTTTGCAGATGACTGCAAACTGGGCGCCATAGTCGAAAACACATCTGACACAGATATCCTCCAGAAGGGCCTCACAGAAACGGATAACTGGTGCCAGAGCCATGGCCTGAAGTTAAACGCCAAAAATGCATAGTCATACCCTTCGGGAAAAACAAGGTTACCCCTAGCTACCATATAGGTGACAATCCACTGAGCACAGAAAAAGTCATCAGGGATCTGGGGACCCAAGTTGACAGTAGTCTTCGTTTGACACTCATGTTGCTAAAGTAGTTAGGAAAACCTTCTATATCGCCCACCTGATCATGAAGGGATTCACATCTAGATCAAGGGAGGTCATCGTCCCCTGTACTCATCACTCATTAGACCTATGATTGAGTACAATGCCCCGTTCGAATGTATCTGACCAGACACCTGATGCAGCTTGAAAGGCCCCAAAAGTTCCTCACCAAAAGGATAAAGGGTCTCAAAAATATGTCTTATGCTGCCCGACTGAAAGAACTCCAGCTTTATTCAGTCTCATACCGCTTGCTCAGAGGTGACCTGTGCCTGACATATAAGGCCATGTCAAACCCAGATTTGATGAATATGCTTCACCTCAAAAATCTAGATCCCTCAGAACCACAAGGGCGGGAGACTTAAACCTTGACACGGTTATAAATAGAACGTGCTGGAGGGACAGATTCATCACCCAGAGACTCCCTATGCTGTGGAACAAAATCCCGGTACATGTGAGGCAGAGCACCTCGCTGGCCTTGTTCAAGAGGAATCTTGACCAATGGATGGGAGATCGCAGATATACCCCAGGGATTACTTCAGTGTCACTGCTTGACAGAGGCACAGAAAAATGATAGGCATAGTTTTTATTCAAACTAAAGGGGTGGCGAAAGCCACATAACTATGGGCTAGGCTTATAAATGCCCTTGGGCAGATAGCCTAGTATGAACCTATGAACCTATGAACCTATGAATTGCCAAGGCCTTGGATCTAGGCCTGTCATGTGGAATAATTTTCTTAGACTTAGCCAAAGTCTTTAGCTCCCTTCCTCACCATGTTCTTTATGTAAGCATTATCAAGGCTAAGGTCAATATATTCCTGGTAAAACTGATTATTTAATGGTTAACTGACAGATCCCAGTTCATAACTATGTAGTTCACAAGTTCCAACTCTCTTCCTATCCATCTTGGAGTTCCACAAGGCTCTGGTCTTGGACAATGTTATTTAATATTGTATTTCCCTCCATTCCTATATCTAAGACATGTTGCATAAATAAGTATGTAGATGACAGTGAGATTAGGTTCATTGCACAAAATGAATCTGATATTGAACATTTAAAGTCTTATATGTGACAGACTGGTGATTGAGCACACAGTGTAGATATACATTTTTGTTGTAACAAATATAATATAATGTAGTTTGGAAAGTGTGTAGTTCATTCACCTGCGTACCTACTAGAACATCCACTAAAGTAGGTAAAGACCTGAGAGGAACTATGAACAATAATCTTTTCTCTGACACACATCTTCAACTAATAAGTAATAAAGCTATTTGTTAAATGGGATACATGTTTACAAATTTTAGCACAAGAAATTAGATATATCTCAAGTTAATATATCATAGATTATAACATTTTTGTATATACAATGCAAGTCATTTTAATTATCTTGAGAGAGTACAGAGAAAATTCACTAAAAGGATTTACTTCAAAGAGATCACAGTTGCAATAATAGCTGAAATTACCTCCATTTTTTATTACTCATTATGGTTACATTCATGGTAAATTAATATTTCCCTGTATGACTCTAGTTTAAAAGCTATCTTGGACACAAAAAAATTACAAATGTGATTTAACATGGAGATATCAGGCTATGAAGTTTGATTTAGGTACTATGAGGACACAATTATGTCACTCTCACTCAACTCAAAGATTGGAGATACTACAAAATATAATATCTCTTCATATTAAAGACAGTAAAAACCTAGACTCCTTTAAGAAACAACTAGATTCAAGAGGTGGGAACAAAGTGTTAGATCCAGAAATATTGGAGTCAGCATTACTAGACAGCCATATGGCCTTAATGCTGGTTTCCAACTTGTGAACATTTTTATAAGAAACTCTATTTTTTTCCTAGTGAGATATATGCCAGAGTACATTATATTCTGTAATGAAACTAACCATGGCAAACTACAGGGGAACAATATCATCATTTGCTTTAGGTGAGATCTGTTTGTGATACATTGTGTATAGAAGGATTTTCTGAGTACAGTTAATACAAGATGATTGAAGGAGAGGGAGCCATCAACCCAGGTTCCCAAGTCCCTGACAGGACTCACCGGAGAGTGGGGTGTCATTTTTACAGTAGGTGGTAGAAATTTGTTGTTTTCTAGTAAAGATGATACCACATTTCTTAGCATTTAGTTTGAGCTCTTTTTCAGACACCAGGACTTAATGGATATTAGTTCTCTTTGAAGCCAGTTAGTATCATTGGTTGATTTAACAACTATACCCAGCTTACAATCATCAGAAAAGTTAGTTAGCTAGACATCCTTGTTGACAGTGTTTAGATCAGGGACAAAAATGCCTAAAAGGAAGGGGCCTAATGGTAGACAAGTGTTTCATATTGTAATTTTGTACAAATATGCTTTTAAAGAGCCATTTTAAATAACTCTTAAAGTGGTTATTGATAAACATACAAAAATATGGGTCTATATTATGATGCCAAAATGGCTAAACACCAAACGCTGTTTCAGCAACACATAAAGAATGAACTACAAGTTACGTGAATGGCCAGATCACCAATTTATTTATAGGGAAAAAAATGCTTGTCTGTCACCATGAATTTGCCCTTTTCCCCACTGTAGTGCAATTTTGGATTTAGTATATTTAGTTAGGGGGAGTGTAGGGGTGAAACCCCCCACTTTGTAATGTTTGAGCTGGTGTGTCATGTCTGGTTGGCCTACCGATTTTTTCCCTAGGAAAAAAATTGGTGATCTGGCCATTCGCGTAGCTTGTAGTTTGCTCTTTATGTGTTTCTGAAATGGCATTCAGTGTTTAGCTGTTTCAGCTTCATAATATAGACCACAGAAATACTCTGAGTACTCTCAGTCAAGCAAAAACATAACTGGCAATTGTAGTTTGTCAAAGGATGATGCATACATTTTGGTACCAAACAAAACAAGTAGGGTGTTCAAGGGTTATAGTCAGTTTGTTGGACTTCAAGTCCTTTACTTTCTTGTGGAAAGTGTTTGATGATGTTTCACTTATTCCCTCTTTTTTGCATGAGTTAGTCCCATTAGGCCACCTGCCTCTTTTCAGAGGAACCTGAGGTGGTATTCATAATGACTGGGAGAAATATGGCCAAGACACTGGTGAAATTTTCCCTACTCTCGTTTGATGAGTGTTGTGGGATCTCTTACATCAAGCTGAGCCATTACCAATTCAGGCAGATGGGACCTTGGTTTAATATCTCATCCATAGGACAGGACAATCAGGAGAGTAGCACCCCCTTCAATGCTGCATTGTAGTGTCAGTGATGGAAAATTAATCAAATAGCCTGGGAGGAGGCCCACATCCTTCTGGTCTTCTGCACTGAAGGTGAGTGTGCTACCTGTTGAGCCACTGATACAGAGTATTAAATTAATGAGAATAACTGAAAGCACTACAACTAAATATAATACTCATGTACATTCATATACATTTAATTCCATCAATAAAAGGATATTAAAGGACAATGAGCCCAGAGTCTATCTCCCAATGTCTTTTTTTTGTTTGTTTCTTAGTTCATCTTGAATGCACATAGACAAACAAAGAGCCTCTAGAAGTTTACTGGTCTTAGTATAAGATCTATGTGCGCAGAAATGCATACATACACATACATGTTATATCTATATATATATATAGATATATATATATATATATATATAGATATATATATATATATATATATATATATATATATATATATATATATATATACTTTAAGCTTCCAACCAGGGGAAGCATTTGGGCTTGAACTTTGAAGCAAAGGAAAGTCTTGGCATGACCTTATCATTATGTTGGAAGTTATGTAGTTCTATACGGGTCTTATATAGAATACGGAATCATACTCTAACTGGGAAAAGCTGAAAGACACAACAACAACTTCTTTATTCCCTGTGATTGGTATCCTAGCTATTAGCAAGTTAAAACCTAGAATGCTAACCTTATACCCTGACTATACCCCCATCGCAGTGGAAAATAATAGAATCTGTGGTATATGAACCCCTTTGAATGGAGCAAGTCTGTGACCCAGGCTATCATGATCCCTTATACATAGCTCTACTCATAGACAGGCTAGGAAAATATACATCTAATCTCCAGCCTCTATGTTGCTATACCTCTAAGAGGCAGAATATGCTTCTGTTTGCATCCTATTAACTGCATCTGTTATGAAGAAATATTTATGGAGGCAATTTCAACCAAACATCTCACAGCCTGGATTAAGGGGCATAATGTAGGAGTAGTAAAAAAGTACTCCTCTTTATAATATTTTTGTTAATCCCAACATAAGTATCCCACCAGTCCCACAATAGGAGTGAAACCAGAAAATGTCACCTCGTGCTAACAAGCTTATATTCTTGACCCCCAACCTGCCTTGTCTTTAAAAATGTACAGACACCTCCATATGTTGCCACTCATGCTTAATAAATATATGCATAATCATCAGTTGTTGTCCCCTACAACTGTAACACAAGTTGTTTCAGAGTATTTCTATCTCTGTATAAGTGACTTCAGGTTATGTAAAGAATGGCTCTACTACAGGTGTTCATTTGCTATTAGCTCAAGGTACATCTGTTTGCTTCCACGTGGTTGAAAAGCAAGTGTACAAACTTCCACTAGCCTGATCTCCCATTTGTACATGGCCCTCTCCATACCTAGTCCTACAGATGGCATATCTCTACCAGAACCTAAACCCTAAACCTAAATCTCCCACCCAGTTCCTCACTCATTCCTTGCTCTAATACCATAAACCTCCACTCACCCTCCCCTTCCTTAAACCTAAAATCACTGATCACTCCTTAAAACTAAAACCCCAATACCCCACCATAAGTCTAAATTCCCAGATCATTCCTTAAACTTAAAACTCTCTTTCCTCTCCTAAACTCTAAAAGCCCCCTACCAGTCCCTAATCCTAACACCCCTACACCTTCCACTTGGCTGTTTCCCAAACTCATATGCAAGTTTGAGCATAAGCAACAGCCCACATAAGCAGCAGCCCATGTGAGCACCAGCCCACATGAGCAGCAGCCCACATAAGCTGCAAGAAATTCAAGTCCAAGCCATTGAGATAGTGGATTTTGAGTGCTTGGGACTCAAGTGCCTGCAGAATACCTGTACAGGACTATGAGGCATGCTTTAGTTTATTTATATTTAGAAACACTCCTGCCTTTGAAACTCCAAGTGTTTCTATTTTCAGAAAATAAATCTACTTAGTGGATTATAAATAGTATGCCTGGTTGTACCCTTATCCGACAGTGAACAATTATGATCCATATTTGGCTCCATAGGTTCATAAGTGATTACTAGGCCTTTTTAAGCCCAGCCATTGTTGCCAAATTTATCTGACAAGTTTTGATACCCTTGGGTTATTTTAAGGGTATATGTCGACTTGGACACGGGTGGTCAAGCATTCACAGGCTGCCTCTGTCTACAAAAACATAAGCACCAGACCAGGAGAAAATTTCTGATTTGTCACGACCAATCAAGCAGCAAAATAAAGCAACAACTTGACCACAGAACCAAAGTAGCAGAAGAAATTTAATAAAACTAATTTCTGATTCCTCAACAACTGGTCAAAGTTACACTTTAATTTGGTTAGGGAAGATTTTCTTCACATGGATGGGAAGCCTGTTCTAGAAAATGTGTAATCTCTGTCTTTTCAGCATGTCCAATTTATGTTGTGGACAAGTTTTGGGTTCCAAGATTGAGTAATTCTGATGCTATTTGTTTTTTTTTTTTTGGTTGTTTTTTTTTTGGTTGTGCAACAGGTCCATCAGAGCATGATCAGCTGATGCCTTGTAGAAGAGGCATAGATTACCTCTAAGCAATCTGCAGGAGACCGAGTACAGGGATAGGGCTTTGAGGCAGCCCTCACAGGACCTGTTTTTTACTCCCTGTATTCCTTTTTATGTGGAACCTCACTGGATGCCCCAATTGTTGCATATGCCTGGTGAGGTGCATACTGAAGGGGGCATTATATTCAATGACTGGTCTGATGAGGGCTGAGTACAGCAGAACATTAACATCCTTGGATCTGGATGCCATACCCTTGTTTATATGTTGCACAACATAGAATGATTTCCCTAGTCACATGATGATCAAAGATCAGGTTGCTTTCTACATGCATTCCCAAATTTCTGACCACAGGGTCTACCTTTAGGGGTGTTTTATCAGTGTGGCATTTCCCAGGGATAGTCATCTTCCCAAAGGATATTATGCATTTTTTGGCACTGAGTTATAGACAGTGGCTCTGACACTGGTTATTTGCGTCAGGCCTTCTTGAGGGTATTTGTGTCTTTTGGAGATCATATGACTGAACCTGATTTGCAATCATCTGCAAAGTTGGTCAGCTAGAGGCCCTTGATATTGTCCTTGACTTCACAGAAGTAGATGCCAAAAAGAGCAGCCTCAGCACTGAGGCTTGAGGGACTTCACTAGTGATTAGTCTCTTTGTGGAGGTAGATTACCCTATCCTAACTTCTTGTGCCCTATGTTTGAATCAGTTAGCTATCCAGAGGGTGGCATTAGGGTTTGTATCTAATTTTGTGAGTTTGTCTACAATGCCTAAGTGGAATATTGGGTTGAAGGCTTTGGCCAGGTCATGGTAGGCAGTGTGCTGTACTTTGCCCTAATCTTTGCTTTGCTGACCTTCTCAAGGGAGTCCACTAAGTTGACTAGGCATGGCCTCCCCTTGATGAAACTAAACTGGATTGGATCCAGTGTCTGAAGGTTTCATATGTCATTGTTTATTATTTCCATGGCTTTACATATGAAACTAGTCAGACTTATGGGTCTGTATTTACTTGAGTCTCTAGATGGCCTGACCTTATGTAGAGGGATGACGGTTGCAGTCCTCCATTCACTTGGAATGAAGTCTGTCTATAGGCTTGCAGATAAATAGTGATTATAGTGGTCCTTGGAGGACATGCTTCATGCTATTAAGCAGGTATCCTGGGATATTATGGGACCCATCGATGCAGTGTTCTTGGCCTTGGAGAGTGCATTGAAGACCCTTGCCCTAGTGAAAGTTTGGGGAGTTATGGTTGAATGTACTTCCTGAAAGTTGTCTGGGGAGGGGTGTAAATTGGATCTAAATTTGTCAGACAGTAGATTTACTATATCTTCCCTCTAAGTATACGTAGTTCAATTTAAAATTAGTTTAACACACTGTGTATTGTCTTTGAGTTTGCAGATACAGCTGAAGAATGTGTTGTGATTGTACTCCTCTTGGAAGGCTATTTTTACCTCAACTTTGGCTTTATTAGACTTTATTAGTCCCCAGAGTTGCTTGTTTAGACTGATGAGGGAGTTTTTACTTTGCTGGGCAATGCACTTTCTTATTTTTGACATTTGTCTTCCATTTGTTGTACAACCTATGGATATTGGTATAGCACCGGGTTAGCTTCTTTTTTTAGTTTGTCCTGTGTTTATTTTGAGGAGGTACAGCTGTCTGTATACAGCCATTAACATGACTGTACAGGGTTTCCATGAATATCTCCATACAGGCAGCAGCGTTCTTAAGATTTGTGAGGCAACTGAAATTTTGCTAGAGTGCCACTTAATAGTAGAAAGTTTGTCATAGAATAATTCCTAAAAGTTCCAGAGTTAGCTGGAATCCTAATTTTAGTTTTTATTTCTATTTGAAAGGTGACAGCTTTATGGTCTGACCTGACTAGTGAGGACATTACACTAGTTGGTGTGCAATCTTATCCTATGTTTGTGAGGGTCTACTTCACTTCACTGAAAGCTCATTTGACTGAAACTCATTTGACTGAAACTCATTTTGTTGAAAGGTATATGCCCTTTTCCCCATTGTAGTGCAATCCTGGAGTTAGTATATATAGTAAGGGGGGCACAGCCCCCTACATTAAGGGGTGTGGGGGGCATAGCCCCCCACATATTTTGAGTATATATTGTCTTCTAAAAAGAGTTATTCATCTATATTATCATTGTTAAGTCGCTGAGATCTTTTTTCATATAATTGAATCCATTTCTTACTGTTGTGTGCTATTTTTAAAAATGATTCTAAATGTGGGATGCCTTTAACTTTTTAGCACTTTGTATGTGTTTTTAAACACAACTGTTCGGTAACAGGAAACAGGAATATGTCATTTCCTGATGTAGTATTTTTAAAGGGAGTGTTTTTTGTCTAACTTGTTTCTCTGAAGAAGCTGCAGTGGTCTGTGGCGAAAACGCTCTTTTGGTTTGTTCAAAATAAAAGCGTTAAGAAGCTTTTTGACTCGGAGGCGTTTCTGTCTGCAAACAAGGTTCCTCATTGTGTACTTTTTGGTCTGACTTGTTTGAAAGCAGTTTTTGTGGTTTTTCGTAGGAGGATTCCTGTTGGTTTGCAGCTTTGCAGCCTTTCGTGTTTTACCTTGTTTTACCGGTAGTTGTTAGCAGTTGACTAACAGTTGAGTTAATGGCAACTGGCAGCACTGCTATGGATTCTGACTTAACTTCGCTGATAGCAGGTCTATCAGCTAGACTGGATGACATGAACTCGAGGATGGATACGATGCAAGCTTCCTTCCATGCACTGAGAAATGGTCCGAGCCGGAATGGTTTGACAATAGAGCACAGCCAGGGCCCAAATGAAGATTGGATCCCAGCAGCGCAACCTAACCCTCGGACTATGTCACCTGCCGATGTTCTTGGCACAGGAATGAGCCAAGGACCTGGATTACAGCTTTCCGGTTTAAGTCCGAGTGGCCTTGAAGCAATAAGACGGACTGGTTAAATGCGCTGCAGTGGCCTCTAACGAGCGTACCACCGTCCAAACAACTGCTCGGAATGGAGCAGTTGCTGGTTCCAGTAATGACAATATACCTACAGGGTCTAATAATAGAATTCCAGACCTCGCTGGCTGGCTTTTGGACACTACTAACTTGCTTTTCACCGAGCAAGGAATAAATACAGGTACTGTCGCAAATAATGATGGCTTATGCTTATCAGAAAAGCTTAAGATTTTTGACTCTAAATTATTAAAATTAAAAAAACTGCAGCTTGAGTCTGCTTACTTCAAGCAATGCATTAATGAAAATATTGTACCAAAAGGCTTGCGGAATAATTTTACGCCTTCTGGTTTAATTTCAGACCATGACTTCTTGATTGACCTGGAGGCTCTTTTTCAAAAACATGGTGCTGAGTTAATGAATGTTATTATTAAGCACTATGGTGCAAATGTTGATGTTGTATTAAAAGAAATTAATGATTTAGACAATGAAATTAAGCAACATTTAGATTTTAATAGATACCAGTTCGATTCGGACGGATTTTGTCCAGTATTGATACTCTGCTACTTAAACTAAAGGGAAACAAGAGTAAAAATTGAGTAGGGACAGAGAGGCTTATGGTAAAATGCTGCTTACCCTAACCTTAAAGGGTCCAGACATGTTCGTATAAGTAGTAATAATGAATATCCGGTCCAAACACTAGGTGAGGATGAGGAGGGTAGAAGATCTTGATGAAGAAGACTCTGGGAATGTTCATGCCACCCCAACACCTAGAAGGAGTAACAGAATTAAGGGCTTTGCTAAAGATAAGGGAAGCCACGAGAGAAGTGACAAAGGTTACAATGACAACAGGGGCACAACACTTATAATGCAGGAATAGTAACAACAAAAATTTTTTAGGGCAACGCAGCAAGAAGTCTTACAGGAACAGAGCAGTAATAAATTTGCCCCTGCTTGACCCCATACCTAACTTTTTGGTGGCAGACAGTTCTAGTATAGTCGACGCTGATGCCTCTAGCTCACCTTCTTATGGTGGGCCCCCTGTCATTCTCACTAACACGAATGGCGACTTTACCATTTACAATTTTTCTGACATTATTTTGGACCAACAATTGATAGAATTGTTAGCTTTTGGAAACACTTTTGTTCCAACTTCCTATGGGAATGTTGCTAAAGAAATTATTGAACTAAAGTGTTTTGTAAGAAAAATGAATCTTAAGTTACTGTTCAATCATGAAACAGAGGCTGTGAATCATGGTGAAGTAAACGCCACCCCCAATGTAGGACTTCCAAAACTGTCCAGTGTTTTTAATCCTCCATTACATTTTACGTTGGAATTGTTTGAGAACATGTGTGAATTTGATTTTAGATTTTTGGGTAACAAATATAATGAATATAATAGGCCTACAACTCCCAATATTTCTAAAGAACAATGCTTATTACTGGATGAACTTAGTCAGTTACCTATACGGGTGTTAAAACCGGACAAGGGAGGTGGCTTGGTGATTTTTCATAATGTCACCTATAATGAGAAAATGACTTCCCTCCTTGATAGTGATGCCTACACAAAAGCTTCAAGAAATGAAGTTAACGGTACCACACAAAGGATCAGGGGATATTTTAGGGACCTTTTCTTAACGGGGAAAATTGACATCAAGACATATAATTATATTGACATCATGTCTTCTAAGATCCCCGTTATGTTTGGGATCCCTAAAATCCATAAAAGTGTTACTGACCCCCCTATGAGAGCTTTAATTGACAGTAGATCCTCTATTACTTACCCATGTTCCAAACTAATCACACACATCTTGGACAAATACGTTAAGTACATTCCAAGTGTGTGTAAGGACTCATGGACATTTTTGGACAACATAAACAAACTGCCATTCAATGAAGATGACAACTTGTTAACTATTGATGTCATTGACCTCTATACGTGCATACCGCACTTAGAGGCGGTTGAATGGACAGGGTCAATGTTACAAAATTTTGGGGCGTCCAGATTGGAGGTCGAACTGGTTATGGAATTACTTGAAATAGTACTAACCAGTAACTACTTCCTATTTGACGGTGACTTCTATTTACAGAAACTTGGGTTGGCGATGGGCTCCCCATGTGGAGCAGGTGTGGCAAACTATGTAATGGGGTACTGGGAAGCAAACATCTTGGCTGATCTCCCTGGTATTATGGCCCCTGTTACCTTCTACACCCGCTACCTTGACGACATGTTCCTCCTGTTCAGGGGGTCAGAATTGGAAGCGAAAAACTTAGTGGATAATATTAGTAATTCCACTGAGTTCCTGAAGTTCACTTTTAAATTTTCTACCACCGAGCTGGATTATTTAGATGTCAAACTTACGAAGGATATTTGTCATCAGTGCTTCAGGTCCACCGTCTTTAGGAAAGCCACATACTGCAATTCTTTCCTGCACTTCACCAGCTTTCACCCTCACAAACAGAAAAGATCTATAGTGAAGGGACAGCTGGTGAGGGCAGGAAGAATGTGCAGCACCCTTGTGGATTTTGTTAAGGAATGTTCATTTCTGAAGGAAATGTTCACTAACCGTGGCTATCCTGAGAAAATGGTTTGTGAACTTATTGAGGAAGTTACTCTTAAAAGAACTAGAGGCTTCTACACCCCTTTATTGACTAAACAAAAGGTCTCCTCCAGTGTAGTTAGTAGTTTCACAGATGAGGTGCCTATAAGTGGTCTAATAGGTAGCAATGTTGACCGCAGAGAATCAAACACAGATTTATCTTTGAGCTTGTCACTATTTTTAGTACTAATTCAGAAGCAATTCTGGACATCATCCGTAAGAATTGGAGGTTGATATCCTCAAACCCATCACTAGCAGGAAAATTGGGAGACAAACCCAGATTCATTTTTAAACGATCTAAAAATTTGAAGGAACTATTACAAAGGGATACCCAACAGCATAGTTTTTATAAAAGGAAAGGAATGTCCAGATGTGGTTTCTGCAACTTCTGTAACAATGTCCGAACAGGGGAGACATTCCTTGTCAGGGACAGGAAGTTTGTCATCAAGCATGCACTTAATTGTGAGAGCAAATCAGTTATATACATTGCTATGTGCAACTGCTGCTCTGGGTTCTACATCGGAAAAACCGACAGGAGACTGCGAGATAGGATGTATGAGCACTTGTATGCAATTAGGACATGTAAAGATGACAACGCACTGGCCAAACATATTGCATTGTTCCCAGGACATAGTTTTAGCTTTATGGCTATAGACCATGTACCCTTAAAAATCAGAGGGGGCCCTGTATCTTTAATACTAGAAAATTGTGAGCTTGATTGGCAGTTGCGCTTGGACGCTTTCTGTCTCCCTGGCCTTAACACTAACTGCAACATTGCCCCAGTTCTTAAATTAAAAAGTTATTTTAGGTAAAACCTACTGTTACTATATAGTTTTCCCTGACTTTAGGTTTGACCCGTATATCAGGCAACACATACTGGATGACTTGGCAGTCTTGTTTGTTTTCAGCACCTTGCACTAACACATTGGGTCTAGCTAGTTGACTTGACCGTCTACTATTCAGGGCTTGCTTAACCTAACAGTTAGGTTCATAACCTAGTCTTAGTGGTCTTAGTAGGAAGACACAATGGATTCTCACGTGCTGAATCTTTTAGGTCGCACGTGTTTTCCGCAGGGCAAAGGATATTTTTTCCCTTTCCTTTTCTTCCCCCCCCCTTCTTCTTTTTTCCTTAGTCCTGCATGGTTACAGCACAAACAGAATGTTTAATATACTAAGCCTGAGCAAATATGAGCAGTATTTATCCCTTATACACACCTCATACAAGGCAAATTTGTTTTTAATGTTTTAAGTGAGTATCAGAGTACACTTTTCAATAGATCTACTTACATATTTTGTATAGTAGTTTATTGTAAATAGTAATGACATCTGTTTTTTGTCATCTATATTATCATTGTTAAGTCGCTGAGATCTTTTTTCATATAATTGAATCCATTTCTTACTGTTGTGTGCTATTTTTAAAAATGATTCTAAATGTGGGATGCCTTTAACTTTTTAGCACTTTGTATGTGTTTTTAAACACAACTGTTCGGTAACAGGAAACAGGAATATGTCATTTCCTGATGTAGTATTTTTAAAGGGAGTGTTTTTTGTCTAACTTGTTTCTCTGAAGAAGCTGCAGTGGTCTGTGGCGAAAACGCTCTTTTGGTTTGTTCAAAATAAAAGCGTTAAGAAGCTTTTTGACTCGGAGGCGTTTCTGTCTGCAAACAAGGTTCCTCATTGTGTACTTTCTGACTAGTGAGGACATTACACTAGTTGGTGTGCAATCTTATCCTATGTTTGTGAGGGTCTACTTCACTTCACTGAAAGCTCATTTGACTGAAACTCATTTGACTGAAACTCATTTTGTTGAAAGGTATATGCCCTTTTCCCCATTGTAGTGCAATCCTGGAGTTAGTATATATAGTAAGGGGGGCACAGCCCCCTACATTAAGGGGTGTGGGGGGCATAGCCCCCCACATATTTTGAGTATATATTGTCTTCTAAAAAGAGTTATTCATTGGAGTTGTAAGTATCCATGTATATGGTTTCAAATGTATAAAATCTGTGCCCCCCACACCCCTCTTACTATATATACTAACTCCAGGATCACACTACAATGGGGAAAAGGGCATATACCTTTCAACTAAATGAGTTTCAGTCAAATGAGCTTTCAGTGAAGTGAGCTTTCAGTAACGTGTGCTCAATCAAATGAGTTTCAGTGAAATGAGCTTTTAGTGAAGTGAAGTAGACCAGTTTGTGAGGACCAGGTCTAGGATGTTAGCAGCTCTAGTAGGTGCATGGATGAGATGGCTCAATGGTGTTTGTGTTTACAAAGTGTAGGAATCTGTGGAGCTGTATGTTTGGGGTCATGTATGATTCCAAGTTTATAACGGGGGTAGTTAAATTCACCCATGAATATGGTGCTGGTTTAAATGGCGAGTGTGTCCAGCACATTTAACTGTGTGTTATGGGGTTCCTGGATTATAGAAGGAGACCTATAGCTTGTAATGATATGGTATGAGACTTTGCCTATGGTAAATTGGACAAGGAGAAGTTCAAAAGAGTCATACTGTTTGGCCATCCTTGAGCTGTGTTTGTTTTTGATATAAATTGCAATACATTTATATGAATATGACTGTATATCTCATATTATCTAGTGGGATATACTCCAAGTGTATGGGGGTGCCATTACTGCAACTCCTACACGCCACTCTGTGCTTGCATTTGAGGGGTCAAAATTGTGCAAGATTGCACATTCTTAGCATTATGTCAAATGCATTTAATATGGACAAAACTCCACAAAGGATGTGTCTTGTCTCTCCTGTTTTTTTCATATGCAGGATAGTAAGGTACAGTCAAGCCCTGGTGAATATCTAGTTTGAGGAAGTGAGGGATGGATCTATGTTATTTGTAGATTACGTATTCCTCTTAGTTTCAAGAGACTGTCATTTCTAGTGTTAACTGTTGAGTGTGTTCTCACGGTTTGAGGACTTGAAATTTTGTCAGTGTCACTTAACAGTAGGACATTTGCTATGGTAATTTGGATGTAGAGAAGTTGAAGTGTGTCATACTGTTTGATCAGCCTTGCGGTGCATTTGTTTTTGATGGAAATTGAGACCCATCCATGTTTGTCCCTTTCTGTGCAGTAGCAGATCTAAATGTGCGGAAGGCATTATAGCTTTGCACTGCTGAGGTACTTTCCATGGCTTTAAACTGGGTCTATATTAAATAACCGAAGAGGCGTTTTAGTGAACACCTCTTCAGCAACATACAAACAACGAATGCACAAAACCGCAAATGCTGACATCAGTGATTTCTTTCCCTGGGAAAGAAATTGCTTGTCTAAAAACAACAAAACATCATTAGAAACATAACAAACTGGGTGGCTCTGCCCACCTCACCCCTCAACGTGGGGACTGTGCCCCTCACACACCCCCAACTAAATATTCCAACTCCAAGATCGCACTACAGTAGGGAAAATGGCAAACTTATGGGGATGGCCAAGCAATTTCTTTCGCAGGGAAAGAAATCGCTGTTCTAAATGATCGCGGTTTAGTGCATTCATTTATTATTGTGTCGCTGAAGATGTGTTCGCTGAAACACCTCTTCGGTTATTTAAAATAGGCCCCTTTAAACTATGTCTCAGTAACTGCACAGACATCTACATTCTCCAGGGTCAGAAAAACTTGCAGGGAGTAGTGTTTCTTGTTTTGACTCCTGGCATTAAGCAGTAGCACCTTTACATTTTAATGGGTTGGTTTTGCTATGTCCGAAGTTTAAACAGGTTGGCAATGACAAAAAAGGGACTATGGGGTGGACATGGTTTTAGCCAATATTCAAAAGCCTAGATGAGACAATCCCTGACAAAGCAGTGTGGTCTGTCAACCATATCCTACCAGGCTGACAAATATTTTACCCCCTTCGGATGAACCCAAAAACTAAGCCAATTATTAAAGTTTATTTTCTTCTGTTCATACTGTGGCATCATCCTTGCAGAAGGTATTATGCTACTCAACGGTGGACTCATACCAGCCTGAGGCAGATAGTCTAAGATCACTATCATGTCTCTCTTCATATAGTCCAGGGAGGTACATCTCAGGTTGTCTATGCCCACTTGGGCCATGACTTAGTCATACTGGTACTTGTTGTTCATTTACTTGAGTGCATGTGTGATCTGACAGATCCTGATAGAAAACTGACTGTGGCTGTCTCCTTACTCAATCTGTTGAGTGGGACATCTGAGTGTCCCACCATGGAGGTTTAAATGACAAAAATATAGTACTGTATAGTACTTTTCTTTATAGGCTCAGAAGCTAAGATAACATGAGATGTGGCTGTATGTGTCATGGTAGGCATTGTTTTAGTCAACTACTTTTGGGGTTGCTGAGGAAATTTATTGTAAGTGCAACATATGGAAGGCCTTTGGGGTGTAGCTAATGTGGGTCTGTGCGTCTCACATACCATGTCTGTTTGTTTAAGAATTAGGTGGTTGTCAGTAAACATGAGACAATTGTTACATTGTCTCAGGATGCCCAAATCCACCAAATTGGCTGCAGTGTCAGTACAAAAGTGCATATCCATAGTTACAGATCCTAATTACATGATCTACAATGGAACAGTACAGTTGCTAACTTTGGATGCTATACGATCACAGAATATAATTAAGACTATGGAAGACTAAACTTATGGAATGGTGCTCTTCAATGCACTGACCAGCTGCTCTTTATGCAAATAAGTACTAAGGAAATCTCAAAAGTAGTTTTATAGGGAAATTTTCAGTTGTAAGCGCCCAGACCAATATAGGGCACAACTAATTGCCACTGCACAGTACCAAGCCTCAAGTAATAGCAATAACTTAACACAGACACTGAAAACCAGTAAACAAAAAAAAATAGTCCTATGGCAATCACAATAAGCACAAGCACATTGTAACATTTCTTCATTGATTTGCAGAACAGAATTAGACCAGGTTGGTCAGATCATGATGATTTTAGAGCCTATAGTTATTAACTTCCAGATCTTTTCCAAAAAGGATGTAACCCTCAGATTAAAATTTGGTAGAGCTATGTTTCAGAAGCTCTGTAGGCCATTTTGTAGAATCTGGATTTAAAGAAAGTACTGTGATGAAGGGAGAACCTTAAAGTTGTCTTCTTATTTTTACCATTTGGTCTCAATACTACAAGCCTCAGTTTTCCTATGGTGCCTATCACACACACACACACACACACACACACACACACACACACACACACACACACACACACACACACACACACACACGCACAAACACACACACATTGTGTCTATCTCTGAGGTGTAATGATTATATTAAGCATATGAGGTGCACATTTTTTTATACACTGGCATTTATCAAGTGTCTTTTCTAACCAATAAGCAATTAATGATATATGTCCTTTTCTTGGCACAACTGGATATTTAAGCATTGGATTTAACATCAGAGCGTATCTAAACAATCCTGTCTTGTATTGTGATTGACTGTGCAGAATCCTGGTAAGAAAAGGTTTTAGTTGAATTTATGTTTTATTTTCTACCACTGTTTTCACCATTTGTAGGAAGGAAGGGATAGCTGTAGACAAGAAGATATACTTTGTTTTATATTTTGTTATTTTAATTATTATTTTCACAGCTACAAATTAGCATACACTGCAGAGAGGACAATCCAGAGTTTATCTAAACAATCCTGTCTTTTTTGTGATTTATTGATCTTTATTGTTAAAAAAGGTGTGACTGCAGGTTTATGTGTGACTTTCACAACCTGTATAATCAGGGCAACAGCTTTACTGTACTTAATTTAATATTTAGTCGTATATTGTCTGTGTGATTTTTTTTTATAGAAGTTGATTTAAATTCTCTTTGAATTCTGTGGCAACTCCTTCTTCTCTTTCGGCTCTTCCCGTTAGGGGTCGCCACAGCGGATCATCTGTTTCCATTTCTTCCTGTCCTCTGCATATTGCTCTGCCACACCGACCACCTGCATATCCTCTCTCACCACATCCATAAACCTTATCTTAGGCCTTCCTCTTTCCCTCTTACCTGGCAGCTTCATGCTTAGCATCCTTTTCCTAATATACCCAGCGTCCCTGCTCAGCACATGTCCAAACCAATGCAATCTCACCTCCCTGACCTAGTCTCCAAACCATCCAACCTGAACTGACCCTCTAATATTCTGATTCCTAATCCTGCCCATCCTTGTCACACCCAGTGCAAATCTTAACATCTTTAACACTGCCAATTCTAGTTCTGACTCCTACCTTTTTGTCAATGCCACCATCTCCAACCCATACAATATAGCTGGTCTCATTTCCCTCTTGTAGACCTTCCGTTTCACTCTTACTGGTACCAGTCTGTCACAAATCACTCCTGACACCCTTCTCCATCCATTCCACCCTGCATGTACTCTCTTCTTTACCTCTCTTCCACACTCACCATTACTCTGAACTGTTGAACCCAAGTACTTAAACTCATCCACCTTCGCCAACACTACTCCCTGCATTCTCACCATTCCTCTATCCTCCCTCTCATTCACACACACACATATTCTGTTTTAGTCCTGCTGACCTTCATTCCTCTCTTCTCTAGAGCATATTTCCACCTCTCCAGGGTCTCCTCAACCTGGTCCTTACTCTCGCTACAGATAACAATGTCATCTGCATACATCATACTCCATGGGGCTTCCTGTCTGATCTTGTCTGTCAACCTGTCCATCACCATTGCAAATAAGAAAGGGCTCAGAGCTGATCCTTGATGTAATCACACCTCCACCTTAAATGCATCTGTCACTCCCACTGCTGACTTCACCACTGTCACACTACCCTCGTACATATCCTGTACCACTCTTCCATACTTGTCTGCACTCCTTAGGTTCATAGGTTCATAGGTTAGTACTAGGCTAACTGCCCTTTCGAGACATTTTTAAGCCTAGCCAATTATCCCTTGTGAGACTCAAACCCTGTACCTTGTGTTTGCAAGGCAAACACCTTAACCACTAGGCCACCCTCCCAAGGCACCCTATCATGTGCTTTCTCCAAGTCCACAAAGACAATGCAACTCCTTCTGACCTTCTCTATATTTCAATTGATTTTAATTATTCTTTTCTTTTAGAATTTTTATTCATTTGCAGCTGAATATGGATTCCTTAAATGATTATACCATTAATGATTTACTAAATCTCAAGTATCTTGTACAGTGTGCTTTGTATATTTAAAGGTAACACCTGATAACACTGGTGGTCTGTGTTCCTCATGTCAAGAGTTGGATAATTTGCTAACCATTATTAGTAAAGTAGAGAGTCACTTATCTGAACTAATTGGGTCCTAGGGTAATTTGGATAATCAAACTGTTTGGATGATCAAACGTACATTGAACTGGATAAAAGACTTCTAAAATCCTGTGTTTTCTGCACACAGAGAATACACTTTTCAACCATTCAGCGATTCCAGTGGACAATAAAGAATATTTTTCACACATAAGTGGGCTACAAGCTCAAAAACATGCACAAGTAAATAAGTATAACACTTACATACTCAGACATTATGATTTTTCCTACCCAAAAACTTTGGAAGGCTGTGTTCGGATAATTGATGCTTGAGATAATTGACTTTCTACTGTAGTAGTAAGTCTAAACTTATTAATGACAATTGCACTTGTGCCATTGGCACAGCTTGGAGAACTGTTGTTATATATATTACTGTCTGAACTAATGAGATAAATAACATTAGGCAAAGAAAAAATAGTACACAGTTAGGAAAGGAAGTGCCTATTATCTGTAAATATCACTCAACCCCTATTGAACAAGATATACAAGATATTATCACTGAGAACTTTGGGATTCTGGATACAGATATTCAGCAAACTGAAGATTCAGAGCATATAAAAAAAAAAAGGAATGAAAGAAACAAAATGTTCACAACAGATATCAAGGAAGAAAAAGAAACTGATAAATGTCTGCAAAACAAAGAGAATACATACTAAAAAGGACACTGCTTTGCTATGTAATACACAGATTAAAGGAGGTGATGACATTTTTTTCTATTGGAAACCTTCAGTCTACAGAAAAAGTCATATTTTTTTTTCCAAAACAAAAGGTAGAAAAAAGAGGCATGGGACACATGAAAAGGAAGAAATCAAAATTGAATGTAAAAGGACTGAAGAACACTATTGTAAGAAAATAGAGGAGAAAGACAAACATTAGCAACATGGTTCAAGCTGCGAATGTATAAAGTCATCTGGATGAAAACTGTATGCTTGCAAATGTAATAAGCTATGAAAACAGTGGGATTATAAGACTGATGGTGATGAAGATCATTCCATTGTAACAACTGATGGAGCAGAAATTATTGAATTAGAAGTTGAAGATTCTTCAGATCTGGTCAGAAAACATATTCTTGTAATTGGAGATTCAATTATTAGAGGAACTGGTACTTACATTTTGAGAAAGGATAATGAACATCAAATAGTGTTATGCTTGCCAGGAGCAAAAATAGAGGATGTGAGACAGGCCTTAGCATGCCTTAATATAAGGAAGTATGGATTTGTTTTTATTCATGTTAGTACAAAGGATCTCATCCGCAAGGACTCTCTGACTACTGGTATGGAACTTACAGGCCTTCTAGATAGCATACATAGCTTGTACAGGTATTAGGCTGTATTTTTGTAAAATAACATAGAAAGAAGAGTCAAGTCAGTATGAATGAAAATTTTTTTGGGGGTAAATACCTACATGAAAAAATGTCCCATTTAAAAAAAAAAATGGAAATGTACAGAGCATCGAGGACTAATTTGGGCACATGTGTTCAGATAGGATGGCATGCACTTGTCAGCATTAGGAAAGAGAATTTTTGCAGCAGATATTTTACAATATTTGACAAACACAAGGCAGGATTTTTGCCAGGTCAAAAATTTAGCAGTTCACAGATATCAACATTTCATGCATATCTGATGGTTGTTAATGCTAGAAGCATTAATAACACGTTTTTTTATTGGAAAATTTGCCACTTTCCACAAGATTGATGTTGTTATTGCTTGTGAAACATGGTTAAAGAACAATGACTGGAAAATAGTTCTGCTATGGTATAAATGTCTTTACTGTAACAAACATTCTAACAAAAAGTCAGGTGAAGATGTTATGATAGGGTTTAAAGATTGTAGTGAGACCTGTGATTATTACATGTTCAGTGATAACACCAATATTGTAGCTTGTATAACTGTGACAGTACAGCCAACCCTGTAACATATAACAATGTTGGAATGCATTGACCACCAAAGTCAATTAATAATGGCCTAGAGAAATTACTTGAACATATCAGGGAAAAACACTAGTGGCTGGAGACTTAAATTTAGCAGAAACAGACTGGAATCATACTGATTCAACAACAATAGCAAAAAAACTATTTGCAAAGTATGTTCAGGAGCAAATATTGCTTCAGATTGTAAAACAGCCTGCAAGGAATGGAATATACTAGGCATTGTTTGTGTTCCAAAGGAAATGACTGTTACTTCATTTCAAGTTTTGCCACTATGATGTGCAATGATTATGAGGCTATAAAGATTAAAATGCTTCTAGGTAATTCTGTCAAACAATCCAAACCAATGCAAAGAAGATTAATAACAGACTATATGGAACAAAACAGTCACTATGTAAATCTAATTGGAGTGATGCATTCAATGGAAAAACTGCAGAAGGAGTGTGGAAAGTTTTGAAAGCAAAATTATTTGAATGGAAAAAATAATAACAACATGTTTAACATCAGGATCTGGGCACACAGCATCAGGAGGATATATTTCCATAAGAACAAGGTAGTCAGTCAAGGTGAGAAATAAAAAATGTAAGAAATAGAAAACAGGTCAAACTACAGCTTTGAAAACTAAAATAAAATACATAGTGTGAGACAAAATTAAGAAAAGTTTAAAAACATGTATATAAAGATACTCAGCATAACTGGGAAACATTTTACAGATATATAAGATGTGAAAGAAGTAAAGACATACAAATTGATAAATTGTGTGTAGCTCCTAAAACTTTTTCCCCAACATAACAGATTACAAATATATTTACAATATCTTATGCAAAGCAGTTTGGCTCCACAAGGTGGTGATAATATGTCCTAGTGATGTCCAGGTAACCTCAGACACTGAAATCATATTAGATTATATTGAAAAACAACCATGCAAAGTGATCCAAACAAAGAACAGAGAGGAGACCGAATTAGTAACAATGACCTGAGAAGACTTCAGCAAGAACTTACAGTACCATTATATTTATTATTTACTAGGTCTTATAAATATGAGGAGATTCATTAAGATTGGAGACATGCCCTTGTTAAACCTGTCTTTAAACCCAAAATCATACAGACCCTTAAGTTTGCTTTCATGTTGTGGAAAAAACAATGGAGAAGGTAATATTGGATAAGTTATGGTCAGAACTGGAAAGGGTGAATCTTGAAACTGTATATCAGCGTGCATACATTAAAAATATATCTATTGCCACCTGTAACATGATGTTGTATAACAATATAATAAAAGCTATGAATGAAAAATTGTACTGTGATATAATTTATATAGATTTAACTTTAGAGTTTGACAAGGTCATACATAAAAGTCTTTGAAAAGAAAGAAAGAAATTAGAGCTACTTGGTATTGATGTACTCTTGATAAGATGGATAGCTGCATGACTTACAAATATGACATTGGCAAGTGTCAGACAGGAGTTGGACAGGTGAAATTTGAGGTTTCAGTTAGGGTGTCCAATGGGGGTTTGTTCTAGGCCCATACTTGTTTACATTGTATCTTTCAGATCTATTGGTTAATGATAGTTATAGAACTATAGGTTGTATAAAAAGATTGATGAAGTGTTTTTTCTTAGTTATATTAGACCCAAACTTGAGTATGCAATCACAATACGGAAACCTTATAAGAAAACAAGCACGAGTAAACTGGAAAGAATACAGCAGAAATATACCAAGGGCATCCATGGATGTGAAAATATAAGTTACTATAAAAATTAAAATATCTGAATTTTTATGGTGTCTTATATAGATATTTAAGAGAAGACCTTATCCAGGTATATAGGGCATTTAGAGGCAAATACCTCTGGGAATGTTTGTGGTTATCAAAGAGTAGAAGAGAATCGTCAGACAGCCTATGTAGAAGATTCTATAGGAATGAGAAATGTACTAACTGGTTCTCTGATAGAGCAGCTGACACATGGAATAACTACCAAATTACATTAAAGGAAGCAGTAGCTCAGATATTTTTAAGAACAGCCCGAACACTTATTATGGGAATGACTGTTTTGGTATATTGCCTGTGCTTGAAATATTTGCATTTATATATTGTATGTATGTATGTATGTTTATATGCATGTATGCATCAATTACTTAAACTTATGCTGGTCAAAGAGGGTTGTTGGAATAGGCATGGGTAATTTTCTTTTTTTTTTTTGGGGGGGGGGGTAGGCCAAATAACTTTTTTTCTGTTTTTTTAAAGAATGGAAGGAAAGGTAAACATAAGGCGAGATGAGGTGACGGTAATCCTAGCAGGTATACCCTCAGAACAAATACTACAACACAAGACAGACAAAGGTTGGAAAAAATCAGTAGGGATAGGTAAGTTACACAGACAGAATGCTGCACAACACAGGCAATAGAAATTTGACACGCAGGCTGGAGATGCATATCAGCCATGGTGTAATACAGAAAAACAAATCTCGTACCTATGCAGTATCAAATTATCACGTCACAAACTATGTGTCAGTCATACCTGGATTTGTATGACCAATGGTAGATGTGTGTTGTAGAGTAATAACTAAGGATCACAGTACAAATTGGATAAATAAACACATATCCAATTAGTCCATCAGCAGTGCAGGTGTAAGCCAAACAACATCACAGATGAGCAAATGCAGGTCTACTAATGCTATATTACTCCAGAACAGGACAGAACCAAACCAACAACCATGCATGGGAAAGGCAAACAACCAAGCCCAGTGCCAAACAGAAGTACTGCAGAAAAGCAACAAAGGCTGCTGCATACACAGGTCATATACAGAAAACAAACAAATGTATAATGAAATGTTTATATGTTACACACATATGTCATGTCAAAGGCAACACACAGGAGTAGCTGTGTATGTCTGTCTGTCTGTCAGTGGCATTAATGGAATGTACATGAAAGCAAGTTTGATACACATGCACGCACCAATGACATGTAGCAATATGTTCAAAAATGTAACAGTACAGCATAATAAATATAGCAGGTTGTGCACATGGATGTGAAAAACTACCCCTGGGATTCAATAAAGTCCATGCAGGAATAGTGCTATTCCTACATGGAGTGGTTCGTTTCCATGTAGCCACAGCAGCACGCCTTGCATATTCATGAAGGCACACTGATGTTTAAGCTACATGGACACACACCATGAATGAGTGTAGGGGGCGTGTCTAAGTAGTGCAAAGACCACGGACATGCCGCCTGCACTCAGAAAGTGCTGTACGGCACCTTCCAAACCTGCTCTGGCATAATATTAGAGAATTTCTCTAATATTATGCCAGTATTTCAGTGTCCGTGTACACAGAAATGAAATAGATGACTGTCAGTGTCCACAGACACTGAAATACATACGGGAGCAGGAAACCAATGCAGGGAGTGTGTGACAGGTTCTGTGACAACCCCCCTGCATTGTAAAAGTGCCATATGACACCTCACAACCTGCTAAAGCAGGAAATCTGGACAAAGACACAAACAATGGGGGGAAAAGCCCTAAAAAAGGGACACATCTGAAATATTGCCCTCACAAACTTAGAAAGTTGATAGAAAACAGGATATGAATTAGCATGAATCTCTAATGGATAGCAGCCTGAAAGCCAAATGTATGCCATTATTTCTTGACTGCAATCCTCATAGACTTGTCAGAACACCACAATACTCACTATATAACATAATAATATAATAATAATATTATATATTTTTTCTAGGCTAAGGAATGTTTAAGTGTAGTTAAGTGGGGGTGCGCATTATGGCCTTCCGCTTACCATAGCTTAAACATCCCATAGGAGATAAATACAAATATACAAGTGAAACTCCTTAGCTGAGATAGTGTAGTTGTTAGAGTCCCAGCTTTACATGCAAGCATTCATGGTTTGAGTACGAGGACAGGCAAGTTATTTTTATATGGAAAAGCAGTGCTAAAATTTTTTTTTATTTAAATTATGTAGTAACTGTTTTTTGTCAACCAGGGTATGGTAGCTGGTGTAAAATGTAAGTGTGAGTGCATATAATATGTGAAACCACCCATGTATACACAAGTGTCCCATACAGTATAGTCACACCCCTTGCCGATGTAAGGAAAGCATATAGAGGGATGTCACATAAAGTAAATCATATACACATAATAAATGAAGTCAGTATTCTGATATATTTAAAAAATGAAAAGTGAGCAATTGTTAGCAATGCCCAGCTATGCTTAGCAGGTGTAACCATTGCTAAGACATGAATGCTAAGCAGCAGGTTGCTCAGCGAAGAGGATTTGCGCACTGTTTAGTGGAGCTTAACCTTTTCAAAATGGTCCAATGACAGCAAAGAGCAGGCATACCACACTATTTAAATGGCACAGGCAAGAATACAGCCATAATCTGTTATAGTTCATCTGTGCAGACACAATGGCTGGCATAGGAGAGGGAGTGTGCTTTTGGGACACAACGCTGGAGCATTCAGGAGTCCAGGGCCATGGCTTGACTCCTAGTAAACAAAAACAAAGAGACTGCTGCAGGCCCAGTACCAGGGTTCCCAATACAAAGCGGAGGCCTGGGACCATCTCACATGTGACCTCACCAGTGCTACTGGCATCCCCTGGACTGGTGAGCAGGTACGGTGCCACTATCCTGACCTAAAGTGTAGGAAGGGGGCACTCTTGGACCAGTGGATCCAAGATGGACGGGATTGGAATGCTCCAGTAGTGCGTAAGTATCAGTATCAAGTAGTTTGTAGCAAATACTAGCCTGAGAATGTGATAGACAGAAATGTATAATGTGTGTTCTTCTCTCCTACAGCTGCCGCAGAGAGGACTATGAATGTTTAAACCCATGGTGACTGACTGCTGAGGCTGCGCTGACAGGGTGGTGAGTACAAATCTATTTTGCAGTATATTGTTCAAATAGCTAAGAAGGAATACATTGCTTACTGCTAGTAGGTATACTGTTACTGTGTGAACTGAATAAATAAAAAAGTTTGACTGAGTAATATTGATGTACAATAAAGGCTTTTACAAAAAAAAACTGTTGTGTGTATTCTCGTATGTTGTTGTAGACATATATAGAATGTATACAGGTTCTTCACAGCAAATATGGCTGTGACAGCATACATTAACTGAGGTTCATCTGTGAACAAGTTAAGAGAAACTCTAGATGGTGTAGCTGTAAAACAAGATATAAATTAAATATGAAATATATACTGCACTAAGCTCTGAACCCTGATTAGTAATATGAAAATTATTAAAATATGTTCCATGCAGCATTGGCTTGTGTTAACCTTTGCCTTCCAGATTGTAGTACTCCAAAGGAGTAATGCACTGTACAATAAATATCTGTCATGCATGCATCACATGATTACAAGTCCAGACTGTCTAACCAAGAGACTATTAGTCAGAAACAAACAGCAACAGTTACCAAGTAGCACATTGTGATGAGATATAGCTTAGTTGTTAATTTTGCACACATAAACGTGGTTCAAATCCAGGGAGTGGTACTAAGATGTGTGCACATCTAAATAAAAGGACTCATGAATAAATGTAAAAACAGTCAGATAGTGTTAACAGATATTTTCTCCACAGGTTTTACAGGTAAGGAAATGTTTGTAGTAGCTGTATGAAGGGTATACTAATAAACTGTACACAACTGTTCAATTGTCCCACCACATGCCTGAAAATGACAAGAGGGTAGGTAAATACAATATGCACTCTTCCTAAATCATCTGTCAACTGTACAGATATTCACTGAATGTCCAGATATTTGTCTCAGATTTTTGGTCCATTTTACATAATGTAGTGGTGTCATGGTAAATCAGTGGCAAATCATTATAGGCTGAAGTTAGAAAATAAAGATAGACATATAAGTGTCAGATATGGGCCTTTGTCCCACTCTTATGTATGGCTTTGTCCAGATGTCATTCTCTAAGAGGTTGAGAGGTACGTTCCCGATACATGTCTCTTAAGTGTCATACTGTCATGGCTAGTGGTCACAGCTGCAAATAATCCTGGACACAGATAGGAAAGCAGTTGACGTATGCCAGTGGCACAATCACATAACAGCAATTCACGGTACCCCTCCTGTGCCAGATATATAACCCTGACATGTACGAGTCCCCTCTAGTCATGTACCCAGAGTTGTTACAGTTTGCCTCATACCATTCCAGGCTGACAGTTTAACAGGTATGTTGGTACTGCAGAAGGTATGGGCATAGGTAGATGTAAAGTGAGGGCAGACCCATAGAGTATTGAACAGTACTGTTAATGAAAATAGAAGCATAAACAGTTGTTAATGGACTTTTTGTCTCTCCTCCCACCCCTCATCTGCACCAATAATTATCAATCATATACTACGGGTATGTTGTGCTCCAACCCTAATATTGGGACTTGTGTTATATTATTGTTAATATGTTTGATTGCTTGCATGTTAACATACCTTGTTCAAATGCCATTGTTGGTGACCTGTTGCCGTCAATGTTACTGGCATGCTGTTACGATGCATACTGTTGTTCCATTTATGCATGTGTTCTGTTTGCTATGCAACTGTTTCAAATATGTTTTATGGGGTTAATTGGAACATCCACGCATGCTGTCATAACTAATCTTGAAATGTGCTGTTCATGACTACCCAACATATTTTGTAAAACCTCAATACCATAGCATGTTTTGGAGGGCAGATCCCAGTGGATCCACCTGTCCCGCCTCTTCTGGCCATGACACTGGGCCCCAGCATGTCTGGGACCCAACCTGGATCTCCCTCGTCTGCTGGTCCTGCACCACCTTTGGGTGAAACTACCTCAGGGGACGGGGCCCGTCTGCCCCTGAGAGTGGGCGCAGACAGGATCCTGTCACCCACAGTCAGGTCCAGGATTTGGTATGCAGCACCCTTTGATCTGAGTTTGGAGAGCAGCTGCAACAGATAGAGGGCCACCCGGCACACCCTGAGTGACAGGCCACCCCTCCTGTCCAGCCCCCAGCACAGCCACCTTTGGGGCCATGAAGGTCCAGTGGTGACTGCCCATAGGTGGGGATCTCAGCCCCACTGTAAACATATGGGGGCCTATGGGCTTTGGATTCCCAACCATCCTCCCCATCAAATGTGTTTACCCCCTCATGTGTCATATACTGCCTCTGTCTGCTGTCTTGTCTGTCTCCCTTACCCAACCTACCTCAACAGATGTACCTAAAATCATTCCCTAACATCCCACTCTCAACTTAAAAAAAAAGAAAAGGGCATCTTTCCCAAAAAAAATATTGCCCCATACATAGCTGTCCATTTCGCACATGTGTCCACTGGACATATAATCTGGTCCAGCTGGCTTGAAAACAAATTTCTGTTGTCCTTACCCTTCTCTCTGGGGTTTGAGTTTCCAAATTCACCTCCAAATTCTGTAGAAATACACAGCTGTTGCTATATAAGAAATGGACAGCTCTGGACCTTCCCTAAACCTGCCCTGCACATCCCTAGCTATCTTTCATATTGTTTTTCCCCTCTGAGCACCCCTTTTTTATCACTTTCCTGTCACCCTTTTTTCTTTACTTTTAAAGAAATTAGCATGGATGTTTGCGGGAGGATGTGAGTTTGTGCAATGTTAAGTGAAGCCAATACAGATTAAGCATTTCTATGGTTAACCATGTGTTGGCATCGCTTAGTGTCATGCAAACCCACGCAAACCTGCTTAAAGCCACTTAAAACTGCTTTAATTACTCTGTCTCCATAAGCCACTGTTCTGCCTATCAACAAAATAATCAGCGCAGCCAAGTCTCAAACCCATAACACTGTACAGCATAGTAAGAGTAATGTACCACAACACCATTTCAGCTGAAGAGATTTATGATGCTCTTTCAAACATATGCAGTAGAGTCATTCAACAGTAGGGAAAAGATTCTGTAGAATCAGTCAGGTTTTGTATATATAAATATGCACATGTATATATATATATGGAGATCCATATATATGTAAAAATATATACATAATATATATAGAGATATACAAATAAAGTATATACATGTAAAGTATAATGCTCATAATGTGTACTGGAGTCATACCTCAAAACCATACCTCTTAACCTCTTAGTGCAAGACATCTGGCTAAAGGCTGTCAAAATGGGGCGGCAATAGGCCAAAACTAGGGAGATATTTTAAATATTGCTCTTATAAATGTATAATGTTGCTAGAGTAACAGGGTTTGTTTCAGCATAGATGTCCTGTAGGATGTGAGTTCTGAAATTGAAATGTATGTCATCACTTATTGACAGAAATCCTCAGATCATCACAGTGATTTACCAGACAAATAAAAATAATGAATCTGTGAACAGACCAGAAATATGAGCATTAAACCTGGACATTCTGAAACAATTTGGCCAGTCAAGAGGTATGCTCAGAACCCCTTAATGCAATGAATCTGGACCAAGCGACAAAGTTGGGGGAGAAAGTCATGAAAATAGGGACATATCTGAAATACTAGAGTAGATAAGCAGACACAGTTGCTGCAGTAACACCCTCCTGTATGTTCTAACATATATTGACTGAAATAGCCAAGTCCAATACTGAATTACTTCTCAATAGTTAGTGACTTAAATCCTCACATCATCCCACTGATGTGTCAGAAATACACAACACTTATGGGGGCCAGACAACAGTACATCCTACAAATATCTGGACATAACATCACATTAGAGAAACTACACTGAGCTGCTAAGCATGTCACCAAGCACCGTCCAAACTGCAGTTAGACTGACATAACAGTAACCCAAATCCACTATGGGCAATTACACATGCATTTGCAACTATATCAGGCACTACAGGGATGTAACAGCACTGAAAAACAGACACCAGTGTTGAAGTGCATACCCACAACCAATTTCACCACAGTCACAGTGACATACTGGTAAGCCAAATGAACAGTAGAGTATAAGGACTGTGTGAACAAAAACATCATGTTTGCCACTCACACCCTACCCCTACATATACTGGCCCAAATCACAGTGTAGTATGACTCCTGACCATGGTATGGGACATGTCTCTATCTGCCCCTACAAACATATACAGCTGATATACCACCAGAAACTGGAGCAGCATTCACAGTCGGATAGAAAAGGAGCCATAACACTTACATCTACCCCCCTCCCTACACAGACCAAATAACATTTACACACTACACTGCTACACAATCCTGACAGTCAACTATCACCAGAAATACACAGACATCTCAACTGTTCAGAGTCCCACAGAATGTCCAGGCTTTGCCCTCATATATAAAGCCTCTTCCACATAACATGTCTGGCATTCTGATATATCACTGGGTTGATATCAGGAATGAAAGCACTAAATAATGATATACCATACCTATTAACCTCTTACTGCATGACATCTGGACAAAGCCTGACATACTTGGAGGACAGAGGCCCAGAAACAGGGGCATATGTGAAATATTGCTGTTATAAACTGGAAAAGTTGCTGGTGTAACAGGGTTTGTTGTAACATATCTTTTCTGAGGGATATGAAGTCAGAAACACAAATGGATGTTACCATTTACTGACTGCAAGCCCAAGAGTATGCTAATAATTTTCCAAAGACAAAAAAATGACTGAGGAACATACCAAGCATAAGAGTCCAAACTCTGATCATTCTGTGGATAGCCTTATAGTTGAGAGTTATGTCAACCACATAACACTATTAGACTTAAAATCACACAGAAAAGCCATGTCCACACAAACCCTGTTAAACTAGCATTAATCCAACTGTATAACAGCAATACATACATTCTGTCCCTATGTCTGGAATGTTCTCTCCCATTTTGTTGGGCTGTCTCCACAGTTTTCACTGTAAGAGGTATTTCCAAATACCCTCTATGATGCTGTTATTCTCACACCTCCATGAAGTCCTCTTCACAGGCAAGGAAAAGGGGCAACACCCACATGAAGTACTCAATTATAGGAGTATGTTGCCATGCCATTGGCTATAGGAATAACTACACAGCTGCTCTGCATGCAATTAGCAAGTGGGGCCACCAGTTGGTGCACAGGCCATCAGCAGCTCATGAGCATTACCTACAAAAGGCAAGCTGCTGCCTATGCAAAACAGATGTATACCCTAAATCTTGGAGAGAGAGAGAGACAGACAAACAAACAAATAAACAAATCAACCAACCAACCAACATAAATCAGAATCAAACCAACTATACTTGGGGAAAAAAAGGTATGTCAAACAAGTAAGCATGTAATGGAATGCAGTAGGGGCTATGCAATAATGGGAAATAGGAAGTTCAACAAATATGTCTCAACAAGACATGATGTACTGATATATTGCTGATCATAACCTATGGCCATAGCATCTGGGTCTGTCTTCAGTAACATAGATCACAGCTCAGGCCCCTGAGTCACCCCAGGAAAGGATGTCTCACATATGACTACTACTGGAGTGTGTGTTGAACAATAGTGACTGTGACACTGCAAGGCCAACTACTGGGATGTTGTACATATCCATATGTTAATTGTGAATACAATTATAATATAGATGTTTGTCTCATAAATGTGAGAGACCTATACAGGGTATTTGCATAGTAAACTACTGTTGCAGATGTGTGTGTTGAACTGCATGTGATATACTGAGCTCATACCATTCAACTGTCCAGTGTTTGCACACTGACCATATGTTTGCCTCATATTTGTAGTCATTTAATCATAGAGTTGTGTTATGTCTGGCAAATCATTGGCAAATCTGTGAAGATTGAGATTACAACATCTCCTTCCATTTCTTTTGGCTGTTCACGTTAGGAGTCACCACAGCAGATCATCTGTCTCCATTTCTTCCTGTCCTCTGCATCTTGCTCTGTCACACCAATCACCTGCATGTCCTCTCACACCACATCCAGAAACCTTATATTAGGCCTTGCTCTTTTCCTCTTACCTGGCAGGTTCATCCTTACTATCCGTTTCCCAATATACTAAGCATTCCTCCTCAGCACATGTCCAAACCAACTTAATCTCGCCTCTCTGGCTTTGTCTCCAAACCGTTCAACCTGGGCTGACCCTCTAATGTACATATTCCTAATCCTGTCCACCCTCATCACAACCAGTGCAAATCTAAACACCTTTATCTCTGCCACGTCCAGCTCTGACTCCTGCCTTTTTGGAAGTGCCACTGACTCCAACCCATATAACATAGCTGGTCTCACTACCCTCTTGTAGACCATACCTTTCACTCTTAATGGTACTTGTCTGTCACAAATCACTCCTAACACTCTTCTCCACCCTCTCCATCCTGCCTTTACTCTCTTCTTTACCTCTCCCCCACACTCGTCATTACTCTGAACTGTTGATCTCAAGTATTTAAACTTATCCACCTTTGCAAACTCTACTCCCTGCATCCTCATCATTCCACTATCCTCCCTCCCATTCACATGCATATATTCTGTCTTAGTCCTGCTGACCTTCATTCCTCCCCTCTCTAGAGAATATCTCCACCTCTCCAGGGTCTCATCAACCTGTTCACTACTCTCACTACAGATCACAATGTCATCTGCAAACATCACAGTCAATGGGACTCCTATGTGATCTTGTCTGTCAGGGCTCAGAGCTAATCTCTGATGTAATCCCACCTCCACCTTAAACACATCCATCACTCCCACCGCAGACCTCACATATCTGTCACTCCCACCGCATACCTTACTGCTGTCATACTACCTATGTACATATCCTGTACCACTATTACATATTTCTCTGCCACTGACTTCCTCATACAATACCACAACTCCTCTCTAGGCACCCTGTCATATGTTTTCTCTCTGTCCACAAAGACACAATGCAACTGCTTCTGACTTTCTCTATACTTCTCCATCAACACTGTTAGAGCAGACATCACATCTGTAGTGCTCTTTCTTGGCATGAAACCATACTGCTGATCACTAATCATCACCGCCCTTCTTAACCTAGCTTCCACTACTCTTTCCCATAACTTCATGCTGTGACTGATCAGTGTTATCCCTCTGTAGTTACTACAGCTCTGCACATCACCCTTATTCTTAGAATAGGTACCCAAACACTTTCTCCACTCCTCATGCATTCTCTCACTTTCCAAGATTTCATTAAAGAATCTGGTTAAAAACCCCACTGCCATTTCTCCTAAACACCTCCATGCTTCCACAAGTATGTCATCTGGACAAACAGCCTTTCCATTCTTTATCCTCTTCATAGCTATCCTTACTTCTTCCTTGCTAATCCGTTGCACTTCCTTATTCACCATACCCACATCATCCAACTTTCTCTCTCTCATTCTCTTCATTCATCAGCCCCTCAAAGTACTCTTTCCATCTGCTTAACACACTCTCCTCACTTGTGAGTACCTTTCCCTCATTATCCTTTATCGCTCTTATCTGCTGCATAGCTTTCCTAGCTTGGTCCCTCTGTCTAGCCAATTGGTACAGGTCCTTTTCTCCATTTTTACTGTCCAACCTTCCATACAACTCTTCATATGCCTCATCCTTAACCTTTGCCACCTCTCTCTTTGCCATGCATCTCATCTCCTTATATGCCTGTCTATTTTCTTCATCTCTCTGACAATTCCACTTCTTCTTCAACAACCTCTTTGTATACTCTCCTGTACTTTCTCATTCCACCACCAGGTCTCCTTGTTCCCCTGCCTCTGTTCAGATGTCACACCAACCACCTTTCTAGTCATCTCCCTTACTAGCTCTGCTATAGTTACCCAGATATTTGGTAACTCTTCACTGCCACCCAGTGCTGGTCTTAACTCTTCCCTGAACTCAACCACACAATCACTCTTTCAGTTTCCATCATGTTATCCTCAGTGCTGCCCTCACACTCCTCCTCCTCTTCTTGATCACCATCGTCATCCCACAGACCAACATTCTATGCTGCCTAACTACACTTTCCCCTGTCACCACTTTACTGTCTCCAATCTCCTTCAAACTGTCCCGCCTGCATAGGATGTGATCCACCTGAGTGCATCTTCCTCCACTCTTGTATGTCACCCTATGCTCCTCCCTCTTTTTAAAATATGTATTCACCACAGCTTTGTCCATCCTTTTTGCAAAATCCACTACCATCTCACCTTCTGCATTCCTTTGCTTAGCACCACACCTACCCATCACTTCCACATCCCCTCTGTTTCCTTCACCAACATGCCCATTGAAATCTGCTACAATCACCACTCTGACCCTTGGGTACAGTCATCACCACTTCATCCAACTCACTTCAAAGTTTTCCTTTCTCATCCATTGCACACCCAACTTGCGTAGCATATGCACTAACAACATTCATCATTACACCATCAATTTCTAGCTTCATAAACATCACTCTATCTGACACTCTTTTCACTTTGAAAAACACTCTTGGCATACTGTTCCTTCAGAATAACCCATACACCATGCCTCCACACCATGATAGAACAATTTGGACCCACCTCCGATACACCTAGCCTCACCCCCTACCATCTGGTTGGTTGCACACGCAATATATCAACCTTCCTTCTGTCTATCATATCAGCTAGCTCTGTCCCCATACTAGTCATACTGCCAACATTAAGAGTTCCTACCCTCACTACCACACCTCTAGTCTTTCTCCTCCCTTCCTGCCATATGAGTGTCGGACATCCTCCAGAGTATGTCTGTGAATGCAAAGGCTACTGTGCTATTAAATGACTTAAGTGTGTTTCAGCAATATTAAGACAGTGTCACTAATTCTGGCCCATCACCCCCCATGAATGTGTGGCGCCCTCCAGATGTCCTGGTCTAACAGGTTGAGAGGAATGACTGAGCAGCAAGAGTGTAAACACAGAGTGCCATGCTGACATAGAACAGACATGTATATCAGGTATTACCTGTGCACATGTATGTATGAGTAGGTGTACCTGGCTGCCTCATAACAACAGACATGGGGCGCAAAATGTCAGGTAAATAAGCTGTACATGTACACGTGTGTAATCTTAGTTTCTGTGCCTCCAATAGAGATAGATTTCTACAGCTACTGGTTGTTGCATTGCTCTGCCGCAGACATGGGTACTAGAATAAGCATGATTATCAGGTTGTAATTGGAGAGGTGTGCAACTGCGTTATGACCTTTTGTCCATGTCTACTAAAAACAACTATATGACCACCTACATAGCTCTATGGACTCAGCAATACCTTACTTGCAAAACCTGCCTCCACCAAGGTAGAGTAATCCCCTTTGCTGGACAGCTGCAATACACAAACCACATAAATGGTTGCTATATTGGCTGTACAGTGCAAAGTAGGAACAGGCACCAACTTGGCAGCAAGTCAACCTTTGTCTGAATGAGCATATAAGATCAGAGGTAAATTACTGTAAGGCTAGCTATGAGTACAAATTGGACACATCCACCAAGGGCAATCACAAGGCTGTCTTCACATATATCTGCAATCTCAGAAGCAACAACCCAACACACCCTGTAATGGTGGTCAATCACACCACATGCACACATACACCATAGTTATAGCCAACCTGCTGCAGACGGGTTTAGGGCAAACATCACCCCCCCCCCGTGCCTCACCATCAGTATAGGTGGATGTGCACAGCACCTACACCCCTCCCCTCATCATCAGGGAGCAGGTGCATACTGCCTAATCAAAGTCAGCAAAAGCAAGTCTCCATGGGACCTGATAATATTCCTGTCTGCATCCTACATGAACACAGGCATATGCTTCCAGCTCCATTACACACTGTATGTAAGCAAAGCCTAAGCACCATTGACATCCCATCTGTAAGGAACACGGCCACTGTCATACGTCTACACAAACATGAATGATGAATGATGGTTTATGCAATGTACTGGCCCTCATTGGGGGGAACATGACACATCAGGACCAGGAATGCAATGCAGGTTCATACTGTGCTGATAGATGACAGGGATATGATGTGGTTGTAAGTGGTGACTAATGATAGCCAATGTTGATGTGCTGGCTCTGTAAATAACTCTGGGCAATGTCTGAGATCCTGTGATGTGTTTCCCTGTTTATGTCTTCCAGGTGGCATGGAGCGTCTTCCAGCATATACTGCAGATGAGAATGCAGCCATCACCTATGCCATAATCCAGCACCATGGGGTGCTGATCGACCGTAGCTGACAAAATCTACAGGAGCAGACTGCCCTGTGGGATGACCTTATCCACACAGTTAATACCTTGGGCTACCATGGCTGCACATACAATCAGGTCAGGCATCAGGCAACTGACCTGATACGTCATGCCCAGCAATGGGCTGCTGCCATGGCCAGGGACAGTACTGCTACATGTGGGGGTCCAGCCACACAGGCCCCACTTGCAGCAACAGAAGAGCTCCTTGCCAACCTTGGGGCAACCCTCACACAACACCCAACACAAGAAACACAAGTCGTGGAGGTTGGTGGCACCCAGGCAACAGGCGAGGAGTGTCCAGGTAAGGCCAAAGTGCACATCAATTTAATGATGTGGCAGTCATACTGTCTTTTATAGAGGATCTAGATGCATATGATTTGTGGGTGGGGTTTAGTAATGCACACAAGTGCACATACACGGTGAAGGACAGCAAATTGTGTAGTATCAGATCTTGCACTGTACATATGCAGAAAAGTAGCATGCATCTTGTACCAATGCCAAATGTAAGTCTGCTGACAATACCTCTCCCCCACAACAACATAAGTACTTCAGGTCTGGATGTGGGACAGCATCCTGAAGAAGGTGAGTATGAGATTTTCCTGTTGTGGCTCACCAGTACCCCAGGCATGTTAAGGTCATGCATGTGACAATGCACACACCTGTTATTCTCAGCCATTTTGCAATATCTGCATGTTTACTTGTGGTGGGGTTAACTGTATTGTATTACAGTGGTCACCACAGGGGCCTATTTGCAGGAGATGTCACATAACTGTAGCATATCTCACAACCTGCCATTGCAAGAAATCTGGACAAAGACTGACAAAATGGGGAACAAAGGCCCAAAACTAGGGATATATATTAGAAATTGGTGTTATGCAGTGCATATAAATGGTGTGCACACACCTGTTAGAATGTCAGGTATTTGTGATATACAAAAAATGAGAGCACAATAAAACATTTCTGAACCCTTCCAACCTTTCATGTGACCTATAACCTGTACAACAGTTGTAAAACAAACAAATCTGTTAGTGGAACAATTATAACACATAAAAAATGTTCAAGAAGCTAGATGCATATGTGTGCACAGGCTGAAGTTAATACTGTGTTGAAGCAGCTTTTGATATAATTACAACATTACGTCTTCTTGGATACACACCTGCTATCAATTACAGAGACACTTTGATTAACAGCAAATAATGGTCAGCTATCCTACCAGGATTATTCTAACATTTACTCAGTTGCCTGATACAGCAATAGCCATAGTTTGCATACAGCTTTTGAAGCAGCAAAGAGACCTCATTTGTGAAAGGTATCAGGCCAGAGAAAGGTACACACACATTTCCACAGCATTGAATATACCCTGAAACACTGTGAAGACAGTCATCAAATGGTGGTGAAAATATGGGGCATCAGTGACATTGCAAAGAACTGGACAGCCCTCCAAATGTCTGTAAAAAATAAGACCCAAACTGGTCAGGGAGGCTGCCAGGGGATCTACAGCACCACTACAGGAGATGCAGGAATCTCTGTCAAGTACTGGTTGTGTACTACATGTGACAACAATCTCCCATAATCTCCACATGTCTGGCCTATGGGGTAGGGTTAGAAGATGGAAGCCTTTTCTCACACAGAGCAACATCCCAGTCTGGCGGATTTCTCAAGAAAAATACATCAGGTCTCCCAAAAGCATGTGGGGAAATGTGTTATGGTGTAATGAGACCAAGGTTGTACTTTTTGGCCACAATACCAAAAGGTTCGTTTGGCACAATAACAACACTGTGCATCACCAAAAGAACACCATCCCCATGATGAAGCATGGTGATGGCAGTGTCCAGCTTTGGGGTTGCTGTTCATAAGCTGGAAGTGGGCCTTTAGCCAAGGTGGAGGAGATTAGGAAAAGTTCCAAACACCAGTCCCTTTTGGCTCATAATCTTCATGTATCTGCTAGAAAACTGTGGATGGAGACGAATTACACCTTTCCATATGACAATGACCCATACCCTACATCAAAATCCAAAAAAGAATGTCTTTACCAGAAGAAATCAATGTTTTGGAATGGCCCAGCTGCAGTCCACACCTACATCCAATAGAAAATCTGTGGGGTGCCTAAAGAGAGCTGTACAGAAGATATGCCCTCACAATCTGACAGGGTTGGAGGGCTTCTTCAAGGGAGAGTGTACAAATATTGCTAAGTCGAGATGTGTCATGCTGATACACATCTTCCCAAGAGGACTGACTGCTGTTATGAAATCAAAATCTGCTTTAACAAAATATTAGTTTAAGGGTGTGCACAGTCATGCAACCAGCCTATTGTACATATTGCAACTTCTATATCTTACCACAAACTGATGTGTTTGTTCTTCCTTTGGATTGCACATGTTATAGGTCACATTAAAGGTGGGAAATGTTATCACATGATTTATGTTGTCTCATGTTATATATTAGACAAACCTGGCTTGTTAACAGGGGTGTCTACACTTATAATATCCACTGTAAGCTTAGAAGGTTGTTAGTGTAACTGCTTGTGTTGTAACATACATGTACTGCAGGTTTTGAAGTGTGATACTCAAAATATGTCATTAATTAGTGACACCAGTCCTCAGATCATCCCAGTAATGTGTCAGACAAACACAGGATTTATGAATAACAGACCAGAAATATGAGCCACACATGGTGACATTCAGTGACACTCTGCACAGTTGAGAGGTATCTTCTGTAGGAGTTGCCACTATGCTATACAGGTGAACAGCAACTATGTGTATATGGGTACAGTGTGTGCTACTTGAAGGTCCATCACCTACTAACACTACTCACGTATCACAGTGTTTTATATAAGTAGTAACATTAAGTGGAAAGGTCTGCACTGCATGATGTCAAGGGCCTGTCCAGGGTGTGTATGTAGTGGTCTGACTGCATTGAGAATGTCACCAGTTGGCTATTGTGAGGTCTGTGTAATGCCTGTCTGCCACGTCACCTGTGTGTGTGTGCATGTGTGTGTCTGTGTATGTGTGTGTGTGTGTGTGTGTGTGTGTGTGTGTGTGTGTGTGTGTGTGTGTGTGTGTGGCAGCAAACGTTATAGTGCAGGTATTAATTTACATATGTTGTCTTCCCCCCACAGGTGGACATGGCGGTTGTGGCCCCTCCCACTCAGAATCTCATGTCAGTGTCTCTGCCGACTTTGAGAATGATGATGGTTATAGTCAGGCACAGGGGGGGGGGTTGTCAGTGGCTGAATCTGTGCCATCAGTTTGCATCCCACAGTCATCCACAATGTCCCTGCACACAGTCACAATGCCCACACCTACCCCCTTCCCAGCAGCTACAGATGATGGACAGTTGCCAGGTGGTGGCATGGAAAAGGCTAGTTTGGTGACTATGGCAAGTGTGAGTATAGACACTGGTCATAGCCAGAGTGCAGGTGAGGTCTCACACAGGCGAATGGACGGGGGTGCTCACAGGAGGACTGCTGTTCATCAAGCTGCTGTTGCAAGTGCCACAGCAGGTGTCAGCAGATGCATGTTTCAGGCTGTCATGGATGCACAGGCATGTAGTGAACACACTAGACAAATACTCGGGGTGTTGAATGCAACTCTTCCTGATTTACGTGGCAACATACATAACCTTGTTGAGGCCTCATGTCAAAATAATGAGGTCATGAATAGACAGGGGGTGAGACCTGGGCAATCCTCGACCATGGCATGTCTGCACTAGAGCGTGTGGTGGGAGATGCGAGTCAGCCACATGGACGTAGGTCAGCATCAACATCAGCTGAGAGTCTACGGGGCTATGCACCTTCACATTCCCATAGTGGCAGTGACACCAGCAATAACGTAGAGGGGGTTGCTGTCTACACCATAACGGAGTAGGCTATGGGCAAGTCATCCTGGCCAGTCCCATCAGGGGCATGGATCCACCAGAAAGCAGTCACCATCAAGAAGCAATACTACATCTGACCTTGACCCTGGTGGTGCCAGTGAGACCCCTGGCAGGACTAGTTCCCATGTCCATGGCTGGAGACAGTGAACTGGACACGCTGCTATGTATAGTCCACAGCTGTCCAACATGCAACTGTGTAGGGCAGCCACATGGTGTGACTGTATGCATACATACACATGCATATTTATATCACAGGCAGGTCACCTCCAGACACACACAGCATGTCTGCACTGCCCATCTGTAGGATACTCCTCCAAACACACACACATGATTTCAACTGTATGGCCCAGCCTAGGCCTCTGGCAAACCCACACCACACCCTGTGCATATGATGATACCTGTGCCACATCCCTGTCATTCATACCATTGATTCAGGGACATGCTAGTATGGGTCTGATGAACAGGGTGAATATAGTACAGTGTAGCTATATAATACTGTGCAAGGTACTGTCTGCTTGCATGTGTTATGGGTACACATAAAGGTGTATGTACCCTATTAGCCATGATGCATTATTGCTGTTAGTACCATTGACTGAATGTAGTCTGACATGCTGTATTCTGTTTGTGTTCCAGGTGTCTGTGTGTCTGCAGGCTGTGCCCTGCAGACATAATCAACATGGAGTATGGCATAGTGGAAATATACTGACCATTTCATAGCCAATGTACAGCTTTATATGCACATGTACCAGGTTTGTATGCATGCAACAGTGTGTGAGGGACACTGTTGTCAGACAGTGTGACCTTGCATACATACCCCTTGTCACAAACAGGTAGCCTTCTGACATGTCCCATCAGTGTTGTGTAGTACCACAGGCTCATACATACAGAATAGGTCACTGGAGTACTGTCAGTAGGTCCCTCACAATCTTAGCCATTAGATTAACCACAACAGATTCACCTGTCAGCACCTGTTGCCCCTGACATTTCTTTCCTATACACTCAACCCTGAAGCAGTTGGTGAGGGCATGCATGGTGCTGTGCATGGCAGGTTTGTGGTATGTATTCCTGAGTTTACAGGGTCGAACAGGGAGACAAAATGGTATATCCTTTGCATACACACAGTAAAGACTGACACAGGGGATGTGCATACAGTAATACAAGCACAGTTGGCAATAGACAGATTAGTAAACCTACATATCCACTTCAATGTACTATAGTGCTACATACACATGAAATGCCCCACATAGATTATATGCATGGGACATAACTCACTACCTCTTACAACACATAATGTTGTGAATGCCTTCATGGATGGTGAGAGAACCCACCAGAAATAGCAACTGGAGTCATCTATTGCTCCTACAAGCCTGGACAAGTGATAGGGTAACAGACATTGTATCAGCATGATGTTTTAGTCAAGTATGACATCTGATTCTGACATGTGTGTCACTACACTAACTGTGACCTATTTGGCAACAATATCACATACATGGCCATTGTTAGGGAACACAGACCACATATATGTTGCAAACATCTGGATATTCCATAGACATCTGTACAGATGACTGGTATGGTCTGTACAGTGGTTTAAAATGCTGCATATGAGGCAGATGCCATTAACACACTGTATAAGTAATGCCATCAGGAGGTGGTAAACAGGTGTGGATGGTAGACACATCAAAATGGTATAACCTACACAGGATATGATTCTCACACAAACACAATTGCTAGTATTAAGATTAGAACCCCTGCCTATCAGACGTGGATGGTACACACTTCAAAATGGTATAACCCACACAGGATATGATTCTCACACAAACACAGTTGGTAGTGCTGAGATTAGAACCCTGCCTATCTAATTATTTTTACAACAGTTCTACACAGTTATCACACTCACACACACACACACACACACACACACACACACACACACACACACACACACACACACACACTTACTTGCCAATATTGAAATTAGACCTCCTGCCTATCTAGTTATTTTTACTACAGTACTACACAGTTATCTTACATGCTGCAGAGCTTACAAGGCTGACAAATTTCCAACGGTGCTGATAAGGGGAATGACATCAGCAGGACTGACAAAGTAGGGCACTGGGTGGTAAACTTATCAAAATACTTCTTCCTACAAACATACACACTTACACACACACACACACACACACACACACACACACACACACACACACACACACACACACACACACACACACACACACACACACACACACACACACACACACACACACACACACACACACACACACACTTGTCGGATCTGAGAGTATAGCCCCTGCCTGTCTAGCTATTTGTACTTCAGTGTTACACAGTTATTACATGTGCTACAAAGCTTACTGGGCTGATAACTGGCCAAAGGTGCTGATAAGGGGAATGACATCAGCAGGACTGATAAAGTAGGGCACTGGGTGAGAAACTTATCAAAATACTTCTTCCTACAAACATACACACTTACACACCCACACACACATTTACCAGATCTGAGTGTAGAACTCCTGCTTATCTAGTTATTTGTACTATAGCATTACACAGTTATCGCACACGCTACAGAACTTTCTAGGCTGATACCTGGCCAAAGGTGCTGATAAGGGGAATTACATCAGCAGGACTGATAAAGTAGGGCACTGGGTGGGAAACTTATCAAAATACTTCTTCTTACAAACATACGCACACACTTATATACCCACACACACATTTGCCGGATTTGAGAGTAGAACCCCTGTCTATATAGTTATTTGTACTATAGTATTATGCAGTTATCGCATACACTACAGAGCTTACTGGGCTGACAACTGGCCAAATAAGAGGAATGACATCAGCAGGACTGATAAAGTGGGAAACTGGGAAGTGTTGTGGGTAGGAATGGCATAAAACTGTTTCACCTACAAAGAAACAAACACACACTCCCTCACTCTTGCACACACAACTGTCACACACACACACACACACACGCACACACACGCACACACACACACACACACACACACACACACACACACACACACACACACACACACACACACACACACACACACACACACACACACACACACACAGTTGCTAGTATTGAAATTAGAACCCCTACCTATCTAGTTATTTGTATTATAGTGTTACAGTTCCCTTCAAAACATCTAAAACCCACATTGACACTGTTCTGTATGAAAGCACTTACTTCACTTCATTAAAGTTGCTTGGGAGTTTTTTGTACCGCTGTGTGCTGTTCTCCTTTTTGTTTTTTTGCTCAGTAGTTTGTGTTTTTCCATTTTTTTGACTGCAATGTATTATGTCATTACCTAGTGGTAGACATCCTCAGATCATCACAGTGCTTACCAGAGGAATACTAGTTGTATGATGCATAGACCGATATTATGAGGGCAGCTATGTACATTCTTGCCCAACAAGGCCAATTGTGAGGTGTGGCTACAGCCAGTTGAGTGATGATGCAGGGTGTAAACAGTCCAGCAACTTGGTGATATACTGGCTGGGGATCTTCTGCTTTGTGTGATATCTTTCTAACCTGAGATCTCATATCCTGGTGTGGCCATACCTCTCAACTGTACATTTTTTGGCAGATTGTCCAGGTGTTTGGCTAGAGGTTCCATCCAGTTTATGTAAACTTGTGTTTTTATGGCAAGTTAGTCACATATAATTGAAGACTGATGTTACAAAATAATGACAGACATTACTGTTTCAGACTGTATAACCTTCATACAATTCCCGCTACTACAAACCCCTCATCCTGCCAACTTTCTCAATATGTAAGGGTGATATTTACAACACATGACTATCATTGTGCCTTTGTTCCTCTTTTATTTCTGCCCTTGTCCAGATGTCTTGCTGTCAGAGGCTGGGAGTTATCGGTGTGGGTATAGAGTGCATTATACTGTATGGGCATGTCCAATATACATAAATGCAAACATAAAAAAAATATTGAAAATAACCATCGGCAACAGTACCAAAAAGCACTATATTCACAAAAGCCTTAGCACCTTGGTTACACAGCCTTTAAGAATTCCATTATATGTGTAGTATATTACACATAGCACTATGTCTTCCAGGTATGTCAGTGGCAGAGCAGAAGGTGTCACTGACATGCATAATAGCTGGCACTGCAGTTATCTACACATGGCCCTGTCACAGACAGCACTGTACCTAGGACACTACAAGATGACAGACAGGAGAATGTGCTGGCCAGATCCTGACAGTATTAACCACATATACACATAGCTCATTGACCCCTGCATATTGTAGACATCCAACATGTTTTCATGTGTATTGGGATAGCCCTGGCAATGTGTGCTATGCTGGTATTTCCCTGCAAACATACATGTTACTGCATTTCTGTGGGTATATGGGGGGCACACCTGTCAACTGTACACATTTGCACAGACTGTGCTGATATTTGCTTTACATTTTGGTTCCATTTAACATACTATTGTGCCCTATCTTGGGGACTAGAGGCATATCAGTAAAGATCACAGGTCAGATTGTAATGGCATACATTTGAGTTTGAGACTTCTTACCCTTCATAGCATTACTGCAACTCCAAGACCTACTGTGCTATCACTGTGTGGGTCTGTAGGGGGTAATTCAACATTGCTACCATTTGTGGGCCTTTGCCAAACATTTCTCTCTGGTTTTCTACAGCTGACTTGCTTGTGTGGGTCTGAGGGATGGGTATGGGACCCCCACACTGACATCCATGCCTGTAACCGGTTAGTTGGCCACACACATATACTGCAGTCGGAGTTCCCACTTTGGGTACTAGTGCATAGTGTGGGGAGGCCAGTATTGGGCAGACATTTCCTGGTGTCCCACATAGATGTCAGTTGTCTGCTGCTATTCAAGTAGGCCACCCCATTCCTTTGCTTGCATGCAGCATTACCATAAATATGCTACCAAAACATACTAATCAATTCATTTATTGTTAAGAAGACTGACTTGCCTTGTGCCTGCAGCAGTTGTGAGGACGGTGCTTGAGGGCTGCCTATGTTGGATGCACACAGTACACTGCCTATACATGGTAAATTACAGGTAATGTGATATGTGTGCCATCCATTTTACTATGTGTGCAAGTCAGAGAGAAGTGTCAGTCCCTGGGTCCCTACAGTGTCAGTGTGTGTACTATGCATTGCCTCTTTGCCAAGGCCTGAGCATACTAGGCATGCCTCCATCTGCCTATGGGAGCAGGCTCAGGGGCCTCCTCCTTTGAGCCTCTCTATGCCTGTGGGGACCTTGGAAATGGTGGTGGGGTGTGTGGCCCTTCCCTGTGCTGTTCCTGCTGCAGCTCTTTCAGCAAGATCATATTCTATAGCATGGGACATACTATGAACATGTGTGCACATGTGGCTGGAGAGTACTGCAAGGCTCCACCAGATATGTCAAGACAGCAGAACCGTGACTTGAGTATCCCAAACACACACACTCTATAATGATCCTGGTGTGTGTGCCTCATTATGGCATTCTTGAGTGGGTGTGTGTGCATTTCTGATAGGTGTCATCATCCATGGCTCCAGTGCATAGCCAGCATTCTCCCTGATGGCCATAAGGGATGTCCCCACTGGCAAATGCCTGGTACAGCTGTTACAAATGCCAAATGTAGGAGTCATGATAGCTTCCAGGCTGCCAGCACAAACATTCATGATAATGCCACACAACCTGGCAGTTGATGGAGGGGAAGCCCTTGTGGTTTATGTAGACCCTACCCTGTTCACTGGGTGGTGCTTTGATGTGGATGTGCGTGAAGTCTATCACAGCCAGTACCTCCGGGTATTCTGCTACACGGTAGAAGAGACGCATATTTCATGGTCCTCTCCTCACAGGTGTTGGGGAAGTAAATGTGCTTAGCAGCATGTGGTAGGATGGCATCCAGGAACTGGGGGAGTACCCTTGATGTGGATGCCTGTGAAACCTCCATGATGTCCCCAGTAGGTTTTTGTAAAGTACCTGCAGCTAATATTCGTAAGACTACACATACCTTCATATCCACTGGGATGTGTTCCCCTCTGTTGACTCTGGGTCTGCGTTGAGGCCAGCACAGCTCAATGATTTGCTGCAGTATGTCTCTGTCCACCCTGTAGAGCTCTACTATCTCCAGATCAAGTAACCCCTGGTACGTTACCCTGGGTCTGAACACTCTTCTCCTCCTGCTTGGTTTGCGGAGGTTGTCAGCATTATCCTCCTCACCGCACTCAGCCTGTAGCACATACTGATGGATCAAAGCAATGGTAGCCCCTAGCATTTTTTTGGTTAAAATTACCCCGCATGTGTACACCAATGGTGCAGAGTTTGTGGGGAAAAAGCAGACTTTAAGGTGTTTCCATAGTTTATACTGTTGTGTTGCAGATGCTGCCTGTATGACTGGCTGACTATGATGCATTCCACCTGCCAGCTATGTTATTTGTACGTGATTGCTTTAATTCTGCTATTTTCCTTTTTTTCTTTTTCCCATTCCCATTTCCACCCCTTTTAAGCCCCGAAGCACACCATGCAAACCTGGTGCCCAAATGTAAACAGTCCTACTATTTCCAGGGGTTTTTTTTTGTTTTTTTTTTGTTTTAGACGCAGTGCACGGCATGCAAATCTGTTTAGCTAAGGTAAACAATGAAAAATGGCCCTCCCCTGGACACAAACATGCTTTTCATTTCATGGAATAAGTCAGTACAGCCTGAGACACCCCCCCCCTTGCTTAGCTGTGCTTAGCTAAGCTCATTTGAGAGCCGTGGAGCTCCAATGTGCTTACACCAAGCATGACACACCCCCTTTTCATGTCTGCTGCTCCTCCTGCCTACACGATAGTGTTATAGCACCTACATGGTCCGGTGCAGTTTGGCACTTAGAATATTTTTGTGATTCAGTAAATTTCCCCTCATTTGCATATCCCACTGCCTTAGTCCCTAGTTACTACACTACACCAGCGCTTTTCCCCTTAGCAACCACTGTCCATGGTATTGTTTTGATTCTGCATGCCACAGACTATAATGGCAAAATGCAGATTTCCCTTAAAATTGTGTTTTCACATTTTTTTTTTTTTATTTTTAGCACAATTCCATTTGTGCGCCACTGCCGTATGCTTAAATGGCAGAGATTGGCCAAAAAAAAGGAATAAGCTTTCTTTTTAGAAAAATTAAACACTTTTCCATGCCAATGGCCATATATTTGACCACTGACATGCCTAAAGATTATAATACATGCTTTTATTTGAGCTGTCATGCCTCTGTTTTACTTTCTGCAGAAATGTATTTGGCTAGTAGCCGAATACATTTCTGCAACTAACACTATTCTTGCATGAATGCCTGCCTGCTTGCTGAATTGCTAATTCACCTCATTTGCATGTTTTTCACCAGCAAATGAAGTAATTAGCATTATGCAGGCTCGTGCACATCAGAACAGTGGTTTACTAGATTGCTCAACGGCCATATTCCCTGCAGGAATGGCTGCACTGTTCCTGTACAGAGATTTCAGTTTCTTGAATCCTGGGGTACACTGGGTAACACCCAAGTATGATTAAAACAAGGGTGTATTGCAAGCATCAGCCAACAACTTGTATGCACATGTCCAGCATTGTAAAATGGCCATACAACTGGCACATAGCAATGGTAATTAGTTACAACAAAGGCAAACATGTCTGCAAAAATAGTGAAATATGAAAGTGGGAGGGAGGTAGACAATCTGGGCCCACATCAGGGTAAAGCAGGGCAAGTTAAGTTGACATAATGCAAATGCATGTGTACAGCACACAGGGTGCTGTAGAAGCCAAACAGAAATGCATTTAACCAAATAGAAAATGTATATGAAATGTCCACATTGATTGTTGATGTGCACAGAACTACAAATATATAAAATACACCTATACAGTAATGTGCAATCATGTCACATCAATATGCATAGGTAAACAAGGTAAGAATTACAAGCACATACACATACACATATACTGCCATTTGTTTCCTTCCATTGAGGATTACTTCTTTTCCCTTTTTCCAGGAAGTATGGTCTCTCATTCACAATTTGATTCGATCCAACAACCCCTGCTTCCCAGGATGCTGGGATTACAGGCATACACCACATGCCCGGCGTAAATATAAATTAAAGAAACACAGGTGTACATCAACCACCTTGATCATTATGGAGCAGGGGACAATCCTGTGAGCATCATTACAGCACATCAGCAGTAACACAGTGATTGCTCACTTGTTAAAGGTGCATTTGTGTGACAGTATGTATCTGTCTATGTTCACACTCACACATACATTCAATGTGTGCAACTATTTGTGGAAAGCATAAACCAATATCAATATGTAATAGATGTGAAAATGCTACATACAACAAACACAGCATAATGTACTGTTAATGAATGTATTATCTGTGACACTGTGTATATGTTAATGCTACATTGCTGTTTGATGCAGTCAGAAAAGGAGGACTGCACATAGAAATGATATACCTTTAAGTGATCTCACATGGCATCAGTATTGCCAGCCCCTGACACACAACACCACATCATGACAGTGGGACATCATGACAACTGTCACCCAAAACACATGTGGAATGATGTGCCTGTCTGTTGTACATACCTGATATGGTAAAACACAATTCCAAAGCATAATACACTGTTAGTGAGGGAATATGGATAACCTGCTGTCTTTCATTTGCCACTGATAAACACATGTATACAGGCTACCTCTTGCAGCACAAGCTGAAATTTAGCTACCGCAATGCATGGACAATTGAATGTGGTAGGAAAGTGTAATGAATTAATGTGTGTCATGCACACATTGAAATACAAGTAAATGCTACATGACAATAACACATAAGCATGACAGATACATGGTACACATGCACAAGAGTGCATATACATCAAATAAATGGCAATCACCATGTTGGCAGCATAACATGAGAGTCACACACAGACAATCCTTAAGGACCAGAGGGACCAGTCTGATGGGGTTCAGAGTCCAGACTGACCTCATAGGCTATGGCACTAAATGAGTCCTACACAGCCCATGCCATATCCTCAAAGAAGGACCCCATCATGTCTCTCATCTGTGTTTGGAATACATTGGTCATGATCTCCCAGATCTCCTCCTGATAATTGTCTTGATTTCAGTCATGTCATCATCTCCTCCAGGGTGTAGGCATGGTGGCTTGGGCAGGGGCAGGTTTGGGTTACTCATCATTGTCATTGTCATTGTCATCATCATCACCATCATCCTCAGAAGACTCTGGCAGTGGCATGGCATGCACTCTTCATTGTCTTTTGATTGGAGAATGTCCATGGTTCCTATGCTCTGTCAAGATTAATTGCAAAACACATCAGAAAAAAAAGTAGATGCCTTTCATGTAGAACAGTCTCATGAATATCATAGCACAACAAAATATGATTTATTATGACAATTTACACAGGGACAGACATGTCCATTATGGACAGAGTTACCTTATACACGCATGGCTCTATTTGTCTTATGGGTAAAAAGGACATCGGTCTTCTTTTATAACAAATCTATAGGCTTAGACACACCCACAATCTACATCCAAACTCTAACCTTGACAGCTACCTGCCTAGCTAGCGCATCTTGACTGAAACAGTATCTTTTGAATGCAGAAAAAGGCTTCCTTTTTATGACATCATCTGGATGGGGATGGTCTACTAATAATGATCTTGACTTAGGATTTCAAAGTATGAACATATGCCACTCATGTAGCTAAACAGTCTGAAAATGTTATTCATGTCAGCACTGTGTTCAGAAATGTTCACAGTTATAGAGAGCATCCATTCCTCAGACAGTGGGACAGTTGCACAGAGCTTCTGTGAATGGACACATACATGCTGCTGTACATGAGGGACACAATAACATATGTAGGAGGACCATGATATCCCTTGCCAAAATGACCATCACTAAGGAAATGCATATGCATACATCTTCCCTGTTCTGCATTTCAACATTGGTCTGGCTATCCCATTCCCTCAAAAGATGAGGATGAGATTGTTAATGAACTGAATGTAATATTTCATGATGAAGCAGACCTTGATAGCACTTTTACAAAGTATACAATATTAACCAGAGAACTGGTCAAACATATTACAGTCTTTAGCAAGCTTTACTAATCCTGCTCTTAAAAAAAAACTGATGCTAATGGAATGTTACAGATTACAGATATGTTCATAGTAATTTGACCAATAACCTAGTTCTTTGCAACTATTCCCAAAATATACATTAATCCGTAAGTGGAATATACTTCTCTGAATAAATGCTACAGATAGATTAAAGCAGGATAACAGTTGCAGATTTGTGCCCACTGTCTGGATGTGAACACACAGCACACCAAAATATAGGCATGCGTGTTTGTTTCTTTACAACCTGAACTAATAGCCAACACATATTTCTCCCAAATAAACAGGTACTGCTCTTCAAGCCCTGTTTTTAGAAAGCTGATGTTATCAGAGCATTATGGATTATGGGCATATTCATGGGACTTTGACAACTAACTCAGTTATTTATAAATAAGCACAACAGAAACATTAATATCAAGTTTTGGAATATGCTTCCCCAAAGAAATGGTTTATGTGAGTTAAACCAGGATCACACTGACAGATATATATTTCCCCTATGTGTATTGAAACCCACAGCATGCCAAAATGTAGACATAATGGTAATTTTTCTTGCAATCAGAGCTAACAGGAAGCAGCAGTTTCATTTTAGAAAGCAGGTACTGCAGGTATTTATTAGAATTCCTGTGGAGAATGGAAAAATATGGAAACTTCAAAAATGTATTCGCCATTTTATTGTATAGAAAGGACAGCTATCAACACGTAACTGGAAACAGATGTATAAGCAATCAGACAGGTGTTCATTTTTAGCTTAAATAAACATGTCTGTGTATTTTTTGAGGAGGAATGAATTATTCAAGTTGTGTATATGTTTTTATTCCAATATCTAATGGTGTAGTAGTCATTACTGTGTTACTATAACAGAAAACTATGAATTGTGCTATAGGCATCAATGATGCACAATGACAGTGGCTATGTGAAATTATGTCACTAGATGTTGTAAAATACATTTACAGCTGCAACAGTCATAACTATGATTATTATACGCATTATTAAATAAAGTAACAACATGAGAATTGGACCTACAGCTAACAGAACAGCATTTACCCTGGTTACTTAATTATCCACATAAACTAATTGTCACAGCAGTGACTAAATGAATATAAAACACCTGTCTGATATAAATGGGTTATAGAAACATATGTAACATTTGTAGGAATGCACAGGTATATGTACAATATTGACACTTACTCTAGAAATCTATGGGCTGCCTTGGCACCTTGGTGACCCTCTATCACAGATCCTCTATATCACTCTGATGCACTTCTCATAGCAGTAGCGAACATGCACTCGAATGTATAGATCCCTGTCCTTTTTTGGTGCTCCCTCACAATCCAGTTCTATACATCTATCAAGGGAAAGTTTCTGGGTCTGACTCTCATTCTCTACACTAATCAAGCGTACACAATTAACATTTATGTTGTCTCCTCGTTGGTTAAGTTGGGCTCACAGACACATCTCAGTCTCATCAAAGTAGCCATCATGATTCTTAAGTTGAAGTAGTCTGGAAAACACAAACACAGAGGTACCACTCAGTTCACAGTTAGCAATGGTCTGATCTGTAAATGTATCAAAATTAATATTTGAAAGTGGCACTGATGTCACATTATCAGATCATAGGAAGATAATGGGCATGTGCCACACATGATACTGTTTATAAATACCACTTGGGTGTTTCCACATGGAGGTTTGCAAATGGGATTCCAAAACCTAGAATTGTAATGATCCTTATTAATTATGTGTGGCACAAGTGGTAATTAAAGGTGGGTGCACATTAGGTGTACTTGGATTCTGTAATTCGGAGTGAGAAGTACATTGTCAATTGGTAGCATATCTCTTAAAGTCAGTCATTTCTAAAGGTACCTCATTAAATGAATTGTTACTCACAATTTTATCTTTAACAGAAGTTGTTATAAGTTACTGCAGTGATGTTGTTTTGAACTTTATGCATACAGGTGTTGCTATTTTAAATAAGTGACTTCAGTCCCATATGCAGTTGTATAGACAAACTTATATTGCATATGTTAACAGTATGTGAGGACTGATTTATGGATCACCCCAAATTCTTACTGCTAATTCCTTCCACTCTGCGGTGTAACTATGGAAATATATGGATTCAGACACTATCTGCATCCATATCCTTAGCCGCCTCCATTACTTTGCCATTTTTCCCACTGTAGTGTGATCTTGGAGTTGGTATATTTAGTTAGGGGGGTGGGAGGTGAAGCCCCCACTTTGTTTTGTTTGTAGTGTTTTTTTTTATTGGGCCAAGCGATTTCTTTCACAGGGAAAGAAATCGCTTATATGCCCTTTTGCTCTTTTAAACATTCATTGTTTTCAGTTCAATGAAGATGCATTTGAGATTTTGCATCTTCGATGATATAATTGGGACCCTGTGCAGCATACATTCAGCAAAATTTAACAATAACAAGTACACTTTACATAGTGAATTGAGAAAGATTGTAGACCACAAACAGAATAAGATAGTTGTGAGCATGGATATGAAAGAGCCAGAGGAGATGTGGTAGTAATGAGAGGGAAATAAAATAGGCAGGAGCATGGATATAAACTAGCCAGAGGAGAATATGAAATAACGCGAGATGAAGAATAGACTATCAGCTTGGGTTAAAAGAAAGAAAAGGAACGCTGGAGCAGTTAATATAGGACTAAGTGCAAAGAGAAATCCAATTATCCATGAGATGCATTTTGGGACTTTTTATAAAAATGATTTGTGTGAAGAGTCAACTCTTATAGGGAATGGAACAGCATTCCACATTTGTGAGACATGACATGAAAATACAGTCTCAGTTAATTGATTTGGTCACACTTAATAAGTCTTCATCACTTGATTATTGGGTTCTGTTTAGAATATACCAAGTAAGAATATTGGCTAAGCAAGGGCATTTTTCAGATTTGTGGTTTATAGTATTTGCCATATTCAGTTGAAAGTAGTGCAAGAGGTGAGGGAGCTCTAAGCAAAGGTGTGACCTGTATGGCAGGTTAGCTGTGAATGTTGCAATTTTGTTACAGCACTGTTTGATTAGTTTCAGTTGGGTGGTTTGTAGACTGATAAATATGGGAGCCTCTTATAGAAGGGTAGGAAGTAGGTATGCTGTGGCTGCATGTGCTTTTGCTTCTTCAGATAAAAATGGTTAATTCTGCAGAGGAGACCAAGTTTTTGATGCATTTGTAACTGCTTTTATATGGAGATCAGCTTTAATATTTTCATCAGTTACTATTCCTTACAGCTTTGTGTGTGAAATGATTCAGTGGAATATGCTTGTTATAGTCCGAAGCCTCTACAGGGATTCCTGTGTTAGTTGCTGCAATGTTTCAATAGTTTCAGTTGAACAGATGAGTGTTGAATCATCTGAATACTGTATTACAAAGGCATTTTTGGTTGATGTATGTATTTTCATAAATGTGGTCCTAGGATGGAGGTTTGTAAAACCCCTACAGATATAGGTAGGAAAGAGGAGATGTCAGTAGTCCATTTAACTGCCTGGTGACTGTCAGATAAGTAAATGGAGACCCATGACAGGGATGGACTATCTACTCCAAGGGAGAAGAGTCTGTTAACAAGTTTAGGATGGGACACAGTAGCAAAGGTTTTGGACAGGTCAAGGAATACTGATGATTGTAGTTTGCTATTGTTACAGGACTGGTTAGTACTGTGATATGGGGTAAGCCATATTGGGAACAAAAAAGTAAGATATATGCCAATGTAGATTTTAGTAATTGGTGACGGACGTGTTACTCGGGTGTGAGGATAGCAATGGGATGATAGTTGGCAAAGTCTGTAGATTGCCCACTTTTGTGAAGTGACAAAATGTAGGATTTCTTTCCGAGCAGAGGGACACAGCTCTCTTTGATGGAGTGGTTGATTAGAATGCTTATTGGGTAGGCTACTACATCTGTTGCTAGTTTAGTACATTGAGGAGGAAGGTTATCTGGGGTGAGAGTAGTAGGGTGTAGTTTGAGAAGTTTTTTGATGAAGGACGTTTGCACAGGTTTGAGTGATATTGTATCTGATTGTGGAAGAGACTCTTGTATAGGTATACAGGTAGTTGTTGTGTCTTTTAAGAAAGAGGCAACTGTTTGAATGAAGGAAGGATTGAATTGGCTAGCTATACTTTCTGTTTATCTGGTTGTTATGGGAGTTGGTTTGGGTTGTATGTCTAGGGTGGATGAGTTTATTTATTGATGACCAGAGTATTAAAGGGTTAGTATGACCTGCATTTTGTTGACTGGTGTAGTATGATCTTTTATCTGATTTGATCTTATTTTTGGCCTGATTTTTAAGCTGTCTGTAAATCTGGAGATTGGATTAATTTTTATTTTGTTTCTAGTGACTCCAGGTTTTGTCTGTATTTGTCATTAGTAGCTTTGTTTTGTTAACCAAGGAACTGGGTTAATTTAACTCTTCTATTACTAACAGGGGCATGGCTGTTGAATATATCTAGGAAAGTGGTATTGAAGAAGGATACAGCTTCATCTAGTAGAAGTTGTTTTAGTAGTTGTCAACTGATTGATTTTACGGTACTAGTTAAGATATCTTTATCAACATTAGTTGTGTTGCGAGACTGATTGTTTGATGCTGTGTGTTTTTAGGGTGGATGGACATTCCATTACAATAAAGGTAGGTGGGTGGTCAACCTGGAAAACCTGGACAAAGCCAAAAATAATGGGGGACAAAGCACCCAAAATAGGGACAAATTTTAACTATTGCTCTTATAAACTTAGAAAGTTGCAAGAATAAAATGTCTTGTGTTACCATGCATTTTCTGAAGGATATGAAGTCTGAAACTGAAATTCTTCTTTTGGCTTTTCCCAGTTAGGGGTCACCACAGTAGATCACCCGTCCACTCATGATTGACAGTAGAATTTTACAGTGTCAAGTTGCCAGCCTGGTGCCCGACCTTCCACAGAAGGCGCACACACACACACACACACACACACACACACACACACACACACACACACACACACACACACACACACACACACACACACACACACGGCCAATTTAAAGTGTCCAATTCACATACAGCATGTCTTTGGGAGGAAACTGGAGCACCTGGAGGAAACCTATGTGACCACAGGGAAAGACATGCAGACTCTGCACCGAAGGCACCCCAGCTGAGGATCGAACCAGAGAACCTCTTGCTGTGAGGTGACAACACTAACCGCTGTACCACCGTGGCCACCCAAATCTCAAATGCCTGTCATTATTTAGTGAATTCAATCCTGACTGATTTGCCACAAACATGAAGAAAATTGCAGATTTTATGAGGACAGACCAAAAATATGAGGCCAGAATCTGGAGATTCTACAAAAATCTGCACAGTTGAGAGGTATGGTGGTTACTTAGATTGTCTGGTAGGGATATGTGAAAATATTTTTTTCTAGAAAATTTATGAGGACCCAGTGCAGAGTGTTGTTGCTGTTTTTGTTGTATCCTGTTGGGGTATCTATAAGTTATGTAAATCCAGTGAGGTTAATGTTTTTGTTGGAGGATATATTTTTTACAGTTAGCCAATCAATATTAAAATAGCCTGCTATGATGGTTTCTTGATATCAGTGTAGTTTAGGAGACACACACACCCGGAGAAGAAAGTCTCTGCCCGACATTGTTTGATCAAAGAGGTAAACTTTAAGATACAGTGCACAAACGTGAAACACTGCTGCAAATGTAAGTGCGAACAGAAATAATAACATTATCACAGAAAGCAAATTAAATAAAGACAACAAGCATGCTATCATCTAAAGCAACTTAAGACAAAATTATGTGGTGAATAGAGCATTACTCTTAAATATATTTGTTTTTCATTTCATTCTGAATATTTTAAGATACACTAAGCATAACATCAGAATATATTTGTTTTTCATTTCATTCTGAATACTTTAAGGTACACTAAGCATAACATCAGATAAACCAACTTAAAACAATGATAGGGGGTGCATTACAACTTAGATATATATGTCCTCAGGTTTGTGGAGTTGCCACCAGAATCATTACTGTTGTGAATATTTAGAGAATATGTTATCCAGAAAAGAGTATACATTTTTGAGAAGCACTGTGTTACTGATATGTAAATCTCCTCTTTAGAACATATACATCTGCCAGAACTCACTTGATGTGTTATGTTTAAGAAATGGACTAAGCAATAGCATACAACAATTTGGGAGTAGGGTGGCTTGAATGACTACCCCGAAAACTTCATTTTAAAATTCTAAGGAGCTAAAAAAGATATAATCCATTGTTTAGTTAAAATGGGCAAAGGATATGTTTGACATTAAAATATACCACAAAACATGTAATTATACATACAGTATATTATTAAATGTAAAATATGCCCAATGTATAAGTACAGTAAGGCACTTGGGGAATGCATTGTATAGATATTACTGCATGCCTAGGAATTGTAAGGTACTCACCTTTTGGCTAATACCTCACAACACCCCTAGGTGTGCAGTACCATCTGTTACATGCACACTTCCTTGTGACTTACTGCATGCATATCATGTGAACAAAATCAAACACTGTGTTTATCACCCTCCTACTTGTGTAATGTAAAGTCTTTATCTTTAGTCTTGCCATGCCATCTAGTGTATTTCACTATTCTACCAACTTCATCAATGGCCAGATAGGTCACACTAACAGTAACATTTTTAAAACCCGTACTTAGAAGCAATATCAAGCACTACACATTGAGCTGGATTCTGTAAAGTTCACGGAAGCTATTTGCAAACATGCAGCATGCCAAAGGAAGATTTCAGTCCATCTGCTGCAGATGCGATTTTAGAAGAAAAGCTGAAGGCAGACCAAGCACTTAGATACTCAGTGTAGGATAATTAGGGATTCTGAGCATGCTGGTCTGATTCCAAAATACACTGTATGCATACAATGCAACTTAAATGCGATAATCAACTATGTTGAATTCAGTTCTAAAATCCCCGGCATATGCTTTAAGGACATGAAGAAATTCAAGTGAATACTAGTGGATTATGGTGAAATCCATACCAAAGCATAAAAATATATAAAAATATGACCTGCTGTTAATGAACTGCAGCAGGTTGTAGGGATACAAGCCATAAATATGGTTGTGGCTGTGCAACCAAGAGGGCAGCCAGCTAGAATCAGAGCAATGCTGCAACTAATTGATAGGTACCGGCTAAACAGACAATTGGTGCAGGCTGTCTGCAACATATGTGCTCCACACGTCTGTGCAGACCCTGTGAAGAAATCATATCCCCTTAAAATCAATGTATGTCTCAGGTTAACGGTACTTGCATCTGGAACATTCCAAAGACACATGGGGGATGCTGTGGGAGTATCACAGACAGCTGCTGGCTGTATCCTGGCAAAATTTCTGGAAGCAATGTGCAGCAATGTGGAAGGCTACATACACTTCCCATCTGTCCACATTGAGCAGAGAACTACAGTGCACAAGTTTTACATTGCAAGCCTCCACCATGTACCCAGTGCAACAGATTGCACACACATACCTATCAAGACACCAATTCATCCTGAAGCAGATTGATACATAAACAGAAAGGGCTGGCCATCCGTCAACTGCAAAATGTGTGTGCAGCAGATGGTAGCATAACAAATATCATGGCAAAACACCCTGAAACTGTCCATGATGCTGCCACATGGAGGGAAACTGGACTGAGGACTGCATTCCAGAAAGGTGAAATAACTGAGGGACTACTGTTCGGAGTCTATAATCTTTCTCAATTCACTATGTAAGGTGCACTCATTATTGTTACATTTTTCTGACTGTATACTGCACATACGTATTCGTAAATTAATGAGTTTTCTGTTTATTTTCTGCTGTACAACTGTTTGAAAATTGTATTGTAAAAATGTTATTGTTTTGTGCAAATTCATGTGGAACTTTTCTTGACGCACCTCTGCTGAAAAGGGACTCTGCCCAGTTGGATCATCACAGTAAATAAATCTAAATAAATTCATGCAATGACAAATTCTTGATCTGATGTCTTCACCTTGAAATAAACATTTGGGGAAGTAGTAGCCAAGTAATCTCCGTGGTATGTCCTATAACCATGTAATGCTGTAGTGTGGTGTATTAGGTAGGTAGGAGTTGTAATCCCAGATGTGGCAACTGTGTGTGTGTTTGTCTGTGTAGGGATCAAGGCTTTTTAGGCCAGTCACACTCACTACAATTTCAAATGCCCTACTTTGGCAGGGCTGCTGATGTCATTCACTTTGAAATATACCTTTGAGGAAAAAGTAGCTCAATAATCTCCTTGGCACGTGCTATAACTGCATGATGCTGTAGTATAATAAACTAGTTAGGTAGGAGTTCTATTCCCAGACATGGTAAGTGTGTTTGTTTCTCTGTGTAAGAAGCAATGCTTTTGAGGATATTCACAGTCACTACAACCTCCATTGTCCTTCTTTGGCAAGCCTGCTGATGTCATTTACTTTGAAATACACCTTTAGGGAAGGATTAGCCCAGTAATCTCTGTGGTGTTTTCTATAACTGTGTAATGCTGTAGTGTGATAAACTAATTAGGTAGGAGTTATATTCCCAAACATGGCAAGTGTGGATATTTGTGTGTTTGTTTGTCTGTATAGGGAGCAATGCTTTTGAGGCCATTCTCAGTCACTACAACCTCCATTACCATTTTCTGGCAAGCCTGCTGATGTCATTCACCTTGAAATACATCTTTGGGAGAAAAAGTAGCCCAGTAATCTCTGTGGTGCATCCTATAATTGCTTAATGCTGTAGTGTGATATACTAGTTAGATAGGAGTTCTATTCCCAGACATAACAACTTTGAAACTGTGTGTGTGTGTGTGTGTGTGTGTGTGTGTGTGTGTGTGTGTGTGTGTGTGTGTGTGTGTGTGTGTGTGTGTGTGTAGGGATAAATGTATTTTTGGCCATTTGCAGTCACTACGCACACCTACAAATGGAGAACATTGATAACTGTGCAGTAACAGAGACCTGAACCAAGCCTCCAGAGAGCACACCTGCAATACCAGCTACAGCTCTCACCACACCTGTTGGCCACCAAACCAGGACCAAAACAATAAAGGTGGAGGAGTGTCCATATTCACCAAGGATATTCACACCACCAGGCTACTTGCCCAACAGAATCTGTCTGAAATACCCCCAGTGCAACTAACAGAAGGTTAGACTGCATTCCAAATTGTATAGCTAGCGACAGATCCACCACCATGTCCCATGATACCCACTACAACCTTTGAAACATGCTGTGAAATATTATTATACAAGCAAACACCCTAATACTGGGTGACTTACACTACCCTGCCATTAAGTGGGAAAACTACTCGTGTAGCAACACATGTGCCCAACAGTTCTTGGAAGTCATAATTCTCAATGCCCTGGATCAAGTAACCCATAGTCCCACCAGGGGCTCAAATATCCTAGACCTGGTCATTACCACCATGGGAAATCAATGCTCCACACCTATGGTCACCCCATCGGTGGTCAGGTCTGCGCATGAGCTAATCACCCTTAACATCAACATCCCTCCCCTACACCCCAGTAAGGAAACCTCCACAGCACACATCTCCAAAGTCAGTGTCATGCTTCACATGTCAGATGTGACTAACATGATGACACCCATGCAGATGGGAACTGAAAGGACGACTTGTGAATCAAACATGAAGGCACTGTATGAGCACATCCACTCATGCATGAATTGTGCCATCCAATATTGAACCAAGACGCTCCCCACCAAGAAAAGGAAGCCAATGTGGTGACTCCCTGCCATAAACATACTGTACAACAAAAGGAGGAAATAGTTGCAGAAATGGGGGAATTCCCAGGATGCAAAATACTCCCTTACCCCCTACAGTAAGAGGCAGAGATCCTTCATAGCATCCACCAAAGCTAGTTACGAACATAATATAGCCAAAGATGCCAAAGACAACTGCAATCCATTCTAAAGCTATGTGAGGAATCTAAATGACAATGCTCATAATTGCTGTGAGCTACAACAGGATGGTATTAAATTTACTGCTCCCAGTGATATTGCCAATATCCTGGCAGATCGATTCAATGCCAACTGCACCCTGTTCCCAACCCCCAAAGGGCCCATCTCAACATGGATAGATTGCTATGTTCCAGTAATAATGGCCACATACGTAAATACCACACTCTACAGAGCTACGACAACAGCAGCCATGGGACCAGTCAACATCCTGGGCTGTGTACTACATGAGCTACAAACTGAACTGGCACCTCACCTACATGCCATGTCTAATCATAGCCACACCTCAGGCTTCATGCCCACTGTGTGGCGCACAGCTACAGTTATCCCAGTCCACAATGGAGGATCCACCTTGAATCCTGGGAACTATAGCCCCAGCAGTACAATGTGCCTGATCTGCAAGGCCATGGAATATATTATCATGGAAATTAAAACAAAGGCATTGGCAACCTGCAAACACTGAACCCTAACCAGGTTGTGTTTGTGAAGGGCCAATCATGTCACCTCAACCTGAATGACAACTGTGAATCCATCTCCAGAGCCATGGATGAGGGTAAAGTGGTTCACACAGCCTATCTGAACCTCACCAAGCCCTTCGACACCATCCCCCAGTCTGGAATCATAGATAAATGTATCAAGCTGGCCATTAATCCCAATGACACCCTATGGGGTGCCAACTGCTGTACTGACAGAACCCACACTGTAAATGTAGATGACACCAACCTGAGCCTGAGACAAGTGACAGTTGGAGTACCTTAGGGTTCAGTCCTGGCACCACCCTTGTTTGGCATCTACTGCTCTGAACTACAGTCCAACAGTAAGGGACACTGGCAAACAAAGGTTGCAGATAACTGCACACTGGGAGCAAATACTGAATCCCCACATGATGTAGATATTCTACAGAAGGGCCTTACAGAAAGAAATGCTTGGTGCCTGAGCCATGGCCTCAAGATCAATGCCAAGAAATATATCATTATCCCCATTGGGAACTGATATATACCTGAGAAGTACCACATATGGCAGTACACTAAACACCTAAAGTGTGATAACAGACTTAGGGACACAGGTGGACAGTGGTCTCACCTTTGATAACCACATCACCACAACAGTCAGGAAACCCACCTATGTAGCACACCTCCCACTAAGGGATTTACATCAAGGAAAAAGAGGCCATTGTCCCACTGTAGTCATCTCTCAGTAGACCCAGTACAGACTACAATGGCCCATTACGTATGTACCTCACAAGACATCTGCAACAAGTAGAGAGGCTGCAGACATACCTCACGAAATGACCACAGACCTAAACCAGATACCCTATGCTGATCATCTGAAAATCATCCAGCTATTCTCAGAGGCAACCTCTGTTTAACATACTATGCCAAGTCAAACCCACAGATGGACATGCTACACATAAAGAATTCCAAGCCCTCACAACCACATGCTCCAGAGATCCAAATCCTGTCATCACAATGAACAATACATGCAGGAGGGATGTGTTCCTGACTCAGAGACTCCCCAGACTCTGGAATAGACTGCCCATACATGTCAAGCAGAGTACCTGTTTGGCCCTCTTCAAACGGAACCTGGACAATTGGATGGGAGATAGGAAATTTACCCTGGGGAATCATGTCTGATGCCCTACTAGACAGGGGTGCAGGGAAGTAAATAATGTGGGAAGTTATAGCCAGGAAATTGTCATCTGTAGGCATGTATAGGCCCCAGGGCTGATAGCCTAGTATCAATGTATGACCCTATGAACCTATGAACTACACTTTCCATTGCCCAACCTTGGCAAGGTTGCTGATGTTATTCACTTTGAAATACACCTTTGGGAAAGAGTAGTCCAGTAATCTCTGTGACATGTCCTATAACTGCGTAATGCTGTAGCGTGATATACTAGTAAGGTAGGAGTTCTATTCCCAGACATGGCAAGTGTGGATGTTTGTGTGATTGTTTGTCGTGTAGGGAGCAATGCTTTTGAGGCCATTCACAGTGACTGCAACCTCCATTGCCCTTCTTTGGCAAGCCTGCTGAAGTTATTCACTTTGAAATACACCTTTGGGGAAGGAATAGCACAGCAATCTCCATGGCACATCCTATAAATGTGCAATGCTGTAGTGTAACATACTAGTTAGGCAGGAGTTCTATTCCCAGACATGGCAAGAGTGTGTGTTTGTGTGTGTAGGGAGCAATGCATTTGAGACCATTCACAGTCACTACAGCCTCCATTGCCCTTCTTTGGCAAGCCTGCTGATGTCATTCACTTTGAAATACACCTTTGGGGAAGGAGTAGCCCAGTAATCTCCATGGTGTGTGCTATAACTGCGTAATGCTGTAGTTTGATGTACTAGTTATGTAGGAGTTCCAATCCTGG